>NC_056744.1:692145615-692379402 GCF_019279795.1 Protopterus annectens | reverse complement strand
GATCTTACATTCCTTGGATGTACACAGACAACTACGTTTTTACCTGGACAGAACCAAGGACATCAGAAAATCAGAACAATTGTTTGTTTCTTATACTTCAAGTTCCCAAGGTAAAGCCATTTCAAAACAGACCATTTCTAAATGGATTGCTCATGGAATCAGATTTTGTTATTCACACCATGGAAAGCAAATCCCAGGGAGTATACGGACTCATTCCACCAGAGCTGTTGCCACTTCTGCGGCCTTCCTCAGGGGCGTTCCTACCAAAGACATTTTGGAAGCTGCAACTTGGAGTTCAGTGCATACTTTTTCTAAGCACTACAATCTACCTCTCTACTCTAAGTCTAGGGCAGGCTTTGCCTCTGCAGTCTTGCAGGGCCTTTTAGCCGCCCCTTCTTCTTTATGACCACCTCTCTTTCTTTCAGCTTTGGAATTCTACCCTACAGTCATGACTGCAACAGTGAAACACGATGAACATAGTACAGTCGTGTACACCTACCATAAATGTAGATGTTCGAGTGTCTTCACTGTTGCAGTCTGTGTTTCCCTCCCTCCTGTCCCCTCTTATTTTTACTTTTCACCATTCTTCTGAGGTATTTGCAAAGGTTTTGGGACCTTTTTCATTTTGGGACAACTGACATCTGGGGCAAGAAAAACTGGAGAAGATGGAGTCGGTTGTCAGCTTTGTACTCCTGGCGCTCTGACGTCAGGGAGCGTAGCTGAACAGCCGAACCGGACCCAGACTTTGGGATTCTGGCCGACCGAGGGCTGCCTGCCGGCAGGGGAGTACCCTACAGTCATGACTGCAACAGTGAAGATACTCTAACATCTACATTTATGGTAGGTGTACACAACTGTACTTTCTCTGCGTATTCTTAAGGGAAATTGTACTTGGTGCAGAGAGGTATGCATCTGGAAATACTGAGTATATCCATTTGTATTCCAAGTGAACGTCCCTCTCCAGTGTCAGTGGTGAGGATTCAGGCTCCTTGATTACTGCCCCAATGAGGGGTCGTCACACCTTGCATTGTAATGTATTGAAAAGGATGGCAGTGATTTGTTATGTATCATGATCTTAGATGTGAAACATTCTCTTCTGGGCTGTGTCTCTTCAATGAAGTGGAAGTAGAATGGTTTAATGTGTAATATACAGAACTGGTCAGACTTAAGCACTTGAATTTAGTAAGCTTTGTTTTTACTTTGTTCTGTGTCTGCACACAGATAATATGGCCCTGTCTTTGCATGCACACATATGCCCATGTCTTCTTTTAAGCTCTGATTTATATTTTAATAAAAATAAATTTTGTGCAGATACAAATGAAGTGTAAAATTTTATTACCTGACCTCCATCTCTTGCGCACCAGTCAGCCATTGCAGTCCAGGATTTTGTCTGTGCAATTACAGAATGCAACTATTACATGAAGTGGCCATTGGTTGTACTTGTGTTATTTAAATATGCAAAAAAAAAATTACCCACCAGAAAAATGGTGTAAAACACCAACAAAAAACACTGACAGATAAATTTTTGAAGCACAGAATTTCTTCCAGTGAATGTTTGATAGTTAACATATAAATATCAAATGTGTTTTTGAAGCTCGACCCCGAAGATGGATGTATGGTTATTTTAGGAAGAATGAGTTTTTATGAGAGATTTTTTTGTTGTGATACATTAGTAACTACTAGTACTTATTAATATTGTGTGAATAAGGATGAAATAAGTGTGGGCAGTTAAGAATGCTTAGTTCTGAAGAAGTCTTTTTTTACACTAGATGGAAGCACTAAGCCTGTATATTAAAAGGATTTGATGCTCATCTCTTGGTGGTGTTTGTTTTTATTTAAATATGCGCAAAATATTTCTTCAGCATAGCTAACTAAGTAAGCTACTATGATATTAAATAACACAGTATAGGCAGGGGCAACCATGCACTCACATTTAGCGTATTATAAAAAACGTATAACTTCGTACTAAAAACAACACGACTTTATTGGTGTGCACAGACTGTGAGCGCTTTCACAAACGCTTCTTCAGACCATGACACACCCTGTTGCTAATTGATTCTTTAATCTTTAAACAATTATGACATCACACTCTTGTTTGGAATTAAAGGTATAAACAGTATTAAAACATAAAAAACACTAAGAGCATGTCTCATCTAAGTAAAAATGCAACCTCCTAAAATGCATTTATATATATATATATATATATATATATAAAAAGCATCTCACAATCTGCTTATAGCATAAAA
The DNA here is from genome assembly GCF_019279795.1 of Protopterus annectens. NCBI lineage: Eukaryota > Metazoa > Chordata > Ceratodontiformes > Protopteridae > Protopterus > Protopterus annectens. The sequence continues at coordinate 692,377,156 of NC_056744.1, read as the reverse complement.
ATGTGTAGAATATATCCAAATATATATAGAGACCATCTCAGTATTTGCATAGCGTTTATCTAAATGATATAAATATACAATAATTGTGTTAAACCTAGACATAGCTGAATAGAGTGTCTACATTATTAATAGAAAATATGTGCATAAAAACATAGAAAATCCATTCAGAGATATTGTTGATAACGATGTCTAAAAATAGTCTTAGGTAACTAAAACTGTGTTGATTTCCAACATGAAAAATGAATTAATATTTATTGCACAAGTAATATATCCTAGTATAAATCCATAAGAATATATATCTCACATGCCTATCTTCTAGCATTTAAAACTGGTTTAATCAAAGCTTTCATTTAATCCCTTGCCTCTATCCGCTCGAAATTTAAGTATCCAGGCAACTTCCTTCTTCTCAGTTCCATTTCTAATATCACCTTGCCTAATAGTGGGGAGAATGTTATCTGTAGCCATGAATGTAAAAGTATGGTGTTCCCCCGATGTCATGACATGTTTCGCTAGAGCATTGTTAGCATATTGTATTTTGATGGCATATAAGTGCTCCCTAATCAGAGTGCGAAACATTCTATTGGTTTTCCCAATATAGAATGATGCACATATTCTATATTCAGCTAAATACACTATATTTGTAGTATCACAACAAGCTTGTACTTTAAATCTGTGACATTTACCTGTATCTGGAGGTATAAAACATCCATTAGTATTAATGTAACTACAGTAGTTACATTGTCCACAAGGAATAGTTCCTACTGTATTATTGTTAGTAGACCTATGTATATTCTGACATAATATCCTTTTAAGTTTTAATTTATTCTTATATCTGAACACGGGTCTCTCGCCCACTATGCTTCTGATCTCATCATTGGATGTAAGAACTTTCCAATGGTTATTAATGATGTCATAAATAACTCCATTCTCAGTGGTGTGTAATACATGGGTATTCTGATGTCTTGAAATTTCTGTCTTATTATATTAGATGCTGCTTTATCAGAAAAATAAGGGGCAGCTCTATCTGCTCTTATGCTATCTAAATCAGATAGACATCTCTCAGTTTCTACAGTGGTGTAGTCCCCACCTGTTAACCTTTTCTTAAAATCAGCCAATTCATGTTTATAACCTATCTCAGTCACATTCAGGCGTGAAACCTCATGCCCTGTCCCTTTATAATATTCCTAAGTATATAAGGGGGATGCATGCTTAGTCTATGCAATAAGTCGTTCTTTTGACAAGTTTTCCTATACACACCAGTATTAATGTTATTATACATCACTCTTTCTATAAAGACATCTAGATATTCTATATATTTGTTTGAATATGAATGCGTAAATTTCAGGTACCTTGTCGATATATTCATTTCATTGACGAAAGTTTCTAGATCATCTATAGCTCCATCCCAAATTAGAAAGACATCGTCTACAAAATGACGATAGAATAAAATGTATTTTTTAAAATCTGTTATAAACAATCTTCTTCCCAAGAAGCCAACACCATGTTGGCGTACCTGTTGGCACAAGATGTGCCCATCACTACGCCATCACATTGTAAATAGTAATTCTCTTCAAAAATGAAAATATTTTCTAACACGACTTCTAAAAAAAGACATAGTAAATCTATGTATTTACTATCATAACTATGTTTAGTTAAATATTCTTTTATCAAATTTATACCCACTTCATTGGGAATAACTGTAAATAAGGATTGTACGTCTAATGTAACGAACAAGATATCAGACCACAACTTAATTGGATCAATCGTACTATACAAACCTATTAAAAATTGTCTAGTGTCTTAAAAGACGGTAATGTTTTGATCAAGTATAGGTCTCAGGGCCTTCTCAATATGTATAGAAAAGGGTTCTATACACCATCCCCTGCCTGATACTATCGGTCTCATTGGGGGATTGGTGCAGATGTTCATCGTGCATACAGCTGCAGTCATAACAGATGGGTTCTCCCGCCGTCAGGCAGGTCCTCGGTCGGCCGAATTCCAAAGTCTAGGTCCGGCGTCGGTTGTCATCGCTTCTTCCCTGACGTCAGTGTGACAGGGGTATAAAAGAACCAGCCAACGCCATTTTCTAGTCTTTCTTGCCGCGCGGTGCCCAAAGCAGAAGCAGTTCGCAAGTGGCAAATTTGGAAACCAAAGTCTTCTTGAAAGCTAAGTACCCCGTTGGGGAAACTTTTCTTGCCTCAGACCGATGTCAGACAAAGTTAATAATTGTATTTCATGTGGGAAGCAACTACCGCATAAGGATTTCCATTCCCTCTGTATCCCTTGTTTAGGCCCAGACCACGATGTCTCGGTCTGTCGCTTTTGTGCTACATTCAACAAACGCACCATTAAGCGTCGGGCGGAGTTCGCCCAGCATTATTTTGGAAAAACATTTAACTACATTATGTCATCGGATACTCCGACTACAGTTTTGTCTAAAAAACGCAGAGATAAGGACCGACACACGAGGTCCGCGGCCTCTACCGAGACCACGCCAAAGCTGACTACACGTGGTCCGGTTCTCAGCGAGGCGCCTACGCAGCCCCTGACTACAGACGACACTTCATTGGCAGTGTCTCCTGTGCCCGAGGTCGCAGGCTCCTCGGCCCACACCCAGACTACTGATACCAAAGCCACTCCTGGCTTTGAACCTCAAAATGTGGATAGGTCTACCTCCACTCAGTGTCTTCAGGCCTTCCTCTTCCTTTTCCATTAAGGCCTTCACTAAGTCTAAAGCAGCCATGCATTCTAAGAGACAAGCTACACAGGGCCCATCTTCAGGCCCCATGCCTAAAAAACAGATGCTTAAAATGGCTGAGGATTTAATTTCTCATCGGGGGTTCTCAACCTTCACCGGACAAAAGGTCCAGAGTGGAGGAAGAATCCCCCTCCTCTGATCAGGGCTCCAGTATTTCAGAGCACTCTGATGATCAGGAACATTCTTACTCCCCATTTGAAGACTCTGATGCAGAGGAGTCCATTCCTTCTGTATCCCCCCCAGAGGATTATTAATTTGGGGAAACTTTGCATACCTTAAGGCAACACTTCCACTAGGAAGGCCAGGATTATTCAGGATTCCAAGAAAAGGCTTAGGGAATTTCTCTTGCTACCTCAGCACAGGCCTCTGGCTATACCCCCTGTCTTGGACATCCTAGATGATTACTCGGAGGCCTGCCTTAACCCGGATTCTCTGCCTCCAGCCCCAGTCAAGCCTGACAGGTACTACAGGGTTCCTGTCTCACCAATTTCTATACAAAAGCCATGCTGCTGACCCAGAAACCATCTCACAGGGCCCCAAGAGAATTAAGGCCTCCACTGCTAAAAATCCATTACCTTCCGAGACAGATTCCAGATCCTTAGAAAGGTGGGGAAAAAAGGTATATACCTTGGCTACCTTAACCATGAGGGCCTTAAACTGTCAGTTCCATATGCTAAAATACCAACAGTTTTTGTTATCACAATTGAAAAGTAAAATGTCACAACCTGAACAACCAGACTTGAAGGAGTTGCAGGATTTGATGCATAGTGCAGAACAAATGGGTAAGCATACCTTACAATGTGGTTTTGATGCTCTAGAGGCCTCATGTAGAGCTGCTGTTACAGGATCAGTCATACGTAGACATGCCTGGCTCAAGGAACAAACCTTTCCTGATCATGTCAAAGCTAAATTACTAGATGCCCCTCTACAAAAGGATGTATTATTTGGTGCTAATGCGGAGGAGGTATTAAGGAAAATGGAGGAAAAGGCTAAATCATTGCAAACTGTGAAAGATTTTCTACAGGTACAACCCCCACATTTCAGTAGAAATTGGCCTTCCAAAAATTGGTCCTTTCCAGCCACGGACAGACCCCAAAGAGGTAGATACAGGCACCCGAGGGGCAGAGGACAATCCCAAGGATCGTTTAGAGGCAGACAATGGCAAGCTCCTACACAAAGAGGTGGTGAGGATAACTCGCAATCATTCAGAAAGCAAGCCCAATGACTTTCCCCTTTGCATGCCAAGCAAGATTCAAATGGCAGCACCCTTAGGAGGAAAACTGGCATTATTTTCAAAAAATTGGCATATTGTCACAAAGGACAAATGGATCCTGGACATTATAAACAGAGGCTACAGATTCCATTTTCACACCCTTCCAAAAATGAGAGGCATGCCAAACCTGCCACACGAGGCACAAAGGCAAATTACAGATCTTATAGACATGAAAGCTATTCAAGAGGTACCTACGCACGAACAAGGTCAAGGTTTTTATTCCAGACTATTCCTGGTACCAAGGAAGGGAAAAGATTGGAGACCTATATTGGACCTATCCATCCTAAACACTTTCTTAATCGTACCAAAATTCAAGATGCTCACATTACAGCAGCTTCTTCCCATGCTGGGCAAGGAGTCTTGGGCTGGTAACATTGGACCTCAAGGAGGCATACCTGCATGTCCCAATCAGACAAAATTGCAGAAGATACCTCAGATATCTTGCAGGTTCAACCCATTATCAATTCTCTGCATTGCCCTGTGGCATATCTACTGCGCCCAGAGTATTCACGAAATGCCTGGCATCAGTAATTGCCTACTGCAGACTTCAAGGGATACAGATATACCCATATTTGGACGACTGCCTGATCCAAGTGGACAGCAAGCACATTCTTCTGAAACATCTGGCTTTTGTAATAAGGTTATTGAATTCTCTGGGATACACGGTCAACAAAAAGAAATCAAGGCTAATACCCTCTCAGAAAATAATTTTCCTGGGTGCCAACTTGGACACAAACACCCAGATGGCCTACCTCACACCAGAGAAGCAGGGGCAACTAACTCAATACTTCAAAGCACTAGCAAATTGCACCAGGCTGACTGCAAGGAAAATCCTGCAGGCTCTGGGATTCATGGCATCTTGCATCCTACTAATCCCATGTGCAAAGCTGCATATGAGTAAACTTCAGTGGTACCTGAAAAACCTATGGTCTCAACACAGCCACAGTTTGGAAACAATAATACCACTAATTCCATGTCTACAAAAGGAATTTCTGTTGTGGGCTCAAGCATGCCAAACAAACATAGGTCTCCCATTCTGCAAGCCTCAAACAAATCAAGTCATCACAACAGACGCCTCGGACTACGCCTGGGGGGCGCACATGGCAGATCGGTGCATTCAGGGCAAATGGTCCCAAAAAGAAAAGCACCTTCACATCAATCAAAAGGAAATGCTAGCAGTAACAAATGCTATTACAGCTTTCAAAATGCTGTTATGACCTTCAAAGACCTACTGCATCCAGGTCAACTATTGATAAGGACAGACAACACCACAGTAATGTGGTACATAAACGGGGAGGAACCCATTCATACCACCTCTGCAGGCTGGCCATGTCACTTTGGGACATGGCCCTGGAATTACAAATCTAACTTCAAGCACAGTATTTGCCAGGCAAGGAAAACATGCTGGCAGACAACCTAAGCAGGAATATGACAGATCCACACGAATGGAAGTTGCATCCAAACGTTTTTACAGAAATAATCCAAGCATGGGGAAGGCCAGACATAGATCTCTTTGCCTCCCACAAAAATCACTAATTGACAAAATTCTGCTCAAGGATTTTCCATCCAAAGGCCTGGAGAGTGGACGCTCTCTTTTTCAGTTGGACATCAATGACAGTTTATGCCTTCCCACCTCTTCCTCTGCTGCCCAAAGTTCTATTGAAAACCAGAGCAGACAGACCAAAGATGATTCTCATTGCTCCAGACTGGCCAAGACAACACTGGTACCCTCACCTGAGGAGCCTGATGCATTCCCCACCATGGACCCTGCCTCTAATGCCTCTTCTCCTGACTCAGCACAGCTTCAAAACTCTTCACAGCCAGCTAAAAACACTCAATCTAGCCGCATGGAAGATCCCTTAGCATCACAACAGACCCTACTCTCCAAGGAGGTGCAGGATGTCATTTTGGAGGCTAGAAGGCAGTCAACTAGAAAAGCTTACTCCGCAAAATGGAAACGGTTTTGTCTCTCGAATGAGAAAAAGGGTCAGGATCCTGGAAAACTGAATTTACCTCAAATACTACAGTATCTAGCTGAGCTGCTAAGCAGTGGACTTTCATTCTCCTCCATCAAAATCCATGCCTCAGCCATTTCTGCAGAATACAACACTGATCCACCCTTATTCTCTCACCCTCTCTTAAGATATTTCCTCAGAGGGGCTAAGAATCTAAGACCCCCAAGGAAACGACCAGTACCTGCTTGGGATCTCAATTTCATTCTGGAAAAACTTACCTTGCCTCCCTTTGAGCCAGCTGCTTCATCAGATTTGCAATATTTATCCTGGAAAACAGCTTTCCTTCTGGCTATTACCTCAGCTCGTAGAGTTTCAGAACTACAAGCTCTCATGGCTGTGCAGCCTTTTATCATCTTCCATCAGGACAGAGTTTCCTTACGAACCAACCCGTCCTTTATGCCTAAAGTGGTATCCAGGGTAGCTTTGAATCAGGCCATACACTTACCTACCTTTTATCCTAATCCTCAAAACAAAGGGGAGAGATTACTACATTCCTTGGACATCCACAGACAACTACGTTATTATTTGGACAGAACAAAGCCTTTCAGAAATCAGAACAGCTCTTTGTGTCCTATGCTGTAGGAGCTCAAGGAAAGCCAATTTCCAAACAGACAATCTCAAAATGGATAGCCCACTGCATACGCTTTTGCTATTCTTTTCATGGCAAAACTGTACCTACAGGCATCAGATCTCACTCCACAAGGGCCACAGCTACCTCCGCAGCTTTCCTCAGAGGAGTTTCTACCAAAGATATTTTGGAGGCAGCCACTTGGAGTTCTGTGCATACCTTCTCCAAGTACTACCACATACCATAATACTCCAAAACTAGAGCAGGCTTTGCCACTGCAGTCTTGCAAGGCATCCTGGCTCCTCCTAGTTCCACCTAGTGCCTACCACCCCTTTCTTAGCTTTGGGATTCTACCCATCTGTTATGACTGCAGCTGTATGCACGATGAACATAGTACAGTTTTGTACCTACCATAAATGTAGATGTTCGAGTGCTAATACAGCTGCAGTCCAGGTTTCCCTCCCTCCTTCCCCTCTTGGGACAGGCCTATTGGCTAACATATCCTCATGCAACCAGATTGGGGTATTCATTCATGATGTATTTGCTTGCACTACTATATTTTGATTATATGGCATTGCTAATTACACAAATTTATGTATTGCCTTCCTTCTGGGGGCACCTGACATCCGGGGCAAGAAAAACTGAAGAAAATGGCATCGGCTGGTTCTTTTATACTCCCGTCACACTGACATCAGGGAAGAAGTGACGACAACCGACGCCGGACCTAGACTTTGGAATTTGGCCGACTGAGGACCCGCCTGACGGCAGGAGAACCCATCTGTTATGACTGCAGCTGTATTAGCACTCAAACATCTACATTTATGGTAGGTACAAAACTGTACTTTCTTATGGATCTTAGGTAATCCATGTATAATGGGAACCAAAGGATGTTCTATTGCCAGAAAATTACCTAATGTTGATGTTATATCATAGCTCTTGACTAAATCATCTATTAGGTTATTAATTCTATATTTAATCATTTCTGTCATAGATATTATAAAAACATCATAGACAACATCATTCAACATCTCTGACATGGTTACTTGATACTTCTCAGAGTCCATAATAACCACCGGACCACCTTTGTCCCTCTGGTCTAATAGTAATGGTATACATTGCTTTTCTCTCTTTCATGGTAAAATTATTCTTTCTAATAGTCTTATGTTCTCCTTCATAATATATAAGTAAGTCATCTTCTACCAACTTATAGAACGCATCAATCAGGGAGTGATTATTTGGTACATATGTACTAGGTTTCTTAAAAGACTCTTGATATTCCATAGTATCATTCCCAAATTCATACTTCAATGTGACATTCCTTAGGAACAACTTAATATCAATGAAAACATCTGTAAAGTCGTTATTACTACTAGGAATAAAATTCAGACCTTTATTTAACGCATTCAATTCATCACTATCTAGTGTCCTTTGAGAAATGTTCCATACTAAGTTGTTCCCATCTGTTGCCACATTCTTTTGAGAGACTGACTTGATGGTCTCTCTGTCGAGTGCTTCCTTTTTGATCTGCCTCTGCTGATCGAACGGTCTCTTTTGATTCCCTTCTCCATAGATATGGGAAGGGGGAAATTGGGGAAAACCCATCAAATTAGGATGAGCATGCTCATTCATATTTTTCAGATTGACCATAACTTTGTCTCACTACTGGTTGTTTCATTTCTGAAACATTAATATTGGTGATGTTAGAATGTTCATTAAGTGAAACTTCTAATAATGACGTACAAGCATGTGGATCATTCATTACTTTATCGGTGGACGTACCACCTGTTTGAGACACCATTTCATGTTTAACAACTACATTTGTAATATTGTTATTAGGTAGCACCACAGGCTGTACAGAGGGCTCACCCTTCTGTTCATGAGTAGAGTTGTAAATTACATGATTTTCTATCTGGGCGAAGATGACTTGCATATATATTATGAAGGAGAACATAAGAGTAATGGAAAGAATAATTTTACCATGAGAGATAGAAAAGCAATGTATAGATTGAGAGATGACTCTACTATTACTATTAGACCAGCGGACAAAGGTGGTCCGGTGGTTATTATGGACTCTGAGAAGTATCAAGTAACCATGACCGAGATGTTAAATAATGATAGATGTTATAAAAACATCAATATAGACATGATAGAAATGATTAAATATAAAATTAATAACCTAATAGATGATTTAGTCAAGAGCTATGATATAACATCAGAATTAGGTAATTTTCTGGCAATAGAACATCCTTTGGTTCCCATTATACATGTATTACCTAAGATCCATAAGAACTGCACCAATCCCCCAAAGAGACCAATAGTATCAGGTAGGGGGTGGTGCACAGAACCCTTTTCTATATATTAAGAAGGCTCTGAGACCTATACTTGATCAAAACATTACCGTCCTTAAAGACACTAGACAGTTTTTAATAGGTTTGTATAGTACGATTGATGCAATTAAGTTGCGATCTGATACCTTGTTCGTTACATTAGACGTACAATCCATTTTTACGGTTATTCCCAATGAAGTGGGTATAAATTCGATCAAAGAATATTTAACTAAACATAGTTGTTATAATAGTAAGTATATAGATTTACTATGTCTTTTTTTGGAAGTCGTGTTAGAAAACAATATTTTCATTTTTGAAGAGAATTACTATTTACAATGTGATGGCGTAGCGATGGGCACGTCTTGTGTGTTGGCTTCTTGGGAAGAAGATTATTGGTTTATAACAGATTATTTTAAAAAATACGTTTTATTCTATCGTCATTTTGTAGATGATGTCTTTCTAATTTAGGATGGAGCTATAGATGATCTAGAAACTTTCAATGAAATGAATGCATCGACAAGGTACCTGAAATTTACGCATTCATATTCAAACAAATATATAGAATATCTAGATGTCTTTATAGAAAAGAGTGATGTATAATTACATTAATACTGGTGTGTATAGGAAAACTTGTCAAAAGTACAACTTATTGCATAGACGAAGCATGCATCCCCCTTATATATTTAGGAATATTATAAGGGGACATGGCATGAAGATTTCAGGCCTGAATGCGACTGCGATAGGTTACAAACATGAATTGGCTGATTTTAAGAAAAGGTTAACAGATAAGGGGCTACACCACTGTAGAAATTGAGAGATGTCTATCTGATTTAGATAGCATAAGAGCAGATAGAGCTGCCCCTTATTTTTCTGATAAAGCAACATCTAATAATATAATAAGACAAGACAGAAATTTCAAGACATCAGAATACCCATGTATTACACCATTGAGAATGGAGTTATTTATGACATCATTAATAACCATTGGAAAGTTCTTACATCCAATGATGAGATCAGAAGCATAGTGGGTGAGAGACCTATGTTCAGATATAGGAATAAATTAAATCTTAAAAGGATATTGTCAGAATATACATAGGTCTACTAACAATAATATAGTAGGAACTATTCCTTGTGGACATTGTAACTACTGTAGTTACATTAATACTAATGGATGTTTTGTACAACCAGATACTGGTAAATGTCACAGATTTAAAGTACAAGCTTGTTGTGATACTACAAATATAGTGTAATTTAGCTGAATGTAGAATATGTGCATCATTCTATATTGGGAAAACCAATAGAATGTTTCGCACTCGGATTAGGGAGCACTTATATGCCATCAGGATACAATATGCTAACAATGCTCTAACGAAACATGTCATGACATCGGGGGAACACCATACTTTTACATTTATGGCTATAGATAACATTCTCCCCACTATTAGGCAAGGTGATATTAGAAATGGAACGGAGAAGGAAGTTGCCTGGATACTTAAATTTCAAGCGGATAGAGGCAAGGGATTAAATGAAAGAGCTTTGATTAAACCAGTTTTAAAAGCTAGAAGATAGGCATATGAGATATATATTCTTATGGATTTATGCTAGCCTATATTACTTGTGCATTGAATATTAATTCATTTTTCACGTTGGAAATCAACACAGTTTTAGTTACCTAAGACTATGTTTAGACATTATCAACAATATCTCTGAATGGATTTCTATGTTTTTATGTACATATTTTGTATTAATAATGTAGACACTCTATTCAGCTATGTCTAGGTTTAACACAATTATTGTTGTATATTTATATCATTTATATGAACGCTATTCATATACTAAGATGGTCTCTATATATATTTGGATATATTCTACACATTTTTATGCTATAAGCAGATTGTGAGATGCTTTTATATATATATATATATATATATATATATATATATATATATATATATATATAAAATGCATTTTAGGATGTTGCATTTTTACTTAGATGAGACATGCTCTGCTTATTTAGTGTTTTTTATGTTTTAATACTGTTTATACCTTTAATTATAAATTAGTGTGATTAGTGTGAGTGTGATGTCATAATTGTTTAAAGATTATTTAAGAATCAGTTAGCAACAAGGGTGTGTTATGGTCTGAAGAAGCATTTGTGAAAGCGCTCACCGTCTGTGTACACCAATAAAGTAGTGTTGTTTTTAGTACGAAGTTATACGTTTTTTATAATACGCTATATGTGAGTGCATGGTTGCCCCTGCCTATACTGTGTTATTTAATATAATTTTTGAACTTTTTTGGCAAGAGGCATTTACCGCAGTGAGTGTTTTATTTTTTTTTTTTATATCTAAGTAAGCTACTAGATGAAAGTGGTTGTGGTTGTTACCATTTTGGTGTTTGAGATTTACTGGGAGTTGTGTGTTGGAGGTTTTTTGTTTTCATTTTGCTATTTGGAAAGTTCTGCTTGATTGATGCACTTTCCGTTCACTGTAGAATGCAGTTAAAAGTGCTTGGCAACAAACCAGAAAAATGTGTTTTGAATACCTTCTTTTTTCCTTTTTTTTACATTTTTTTCTCTCCACCTTTGAAAGGTTTATATACGCTTTGTAATTGTGGTCTCATTTGACACGTATTTCATATATGCCACATTTGTAAGTGCATCTGTAGCTAAATGGGCAACATGCAAGCTTCCCTTTGAAGATGTGCATTATATGTTTTCTCATAGCAAGTGTTTATCTTGCAGATTCCGGATAGAGCTCATTAACTGAGGGCAGAATAATTATAATAAATCTAGTAAACGGATAAAAAGTAGAAATTTGTTACTTCTGGCAGATTACACTTGAGATTGAGGTCAACTAGTACAGTGTTACAGAAGGTTAATTTTATGTTTTTAAGAGGACAGAATATTAACTGTTGAAAAATCATTAGCTGATAATAGTAGGAGAATATGGCATTTCTACTCTGATATGAATGAGATTTGTGATCTTAAAGATCTGGCCCATAATGAGAGGGCCCATGGGGAATAAACTGATCAACTTTATTAATGTAGCATTTCATTTCTGAAATGTACAGTACTCACAGAATTGATTACATCATTTAAAAATGTTCAGGAAGATAGTATGCTTGTTAATTCCTTAGTGTTCCCCATGCTTGTGTTTAACTATTGCATTCAACTAATGGTCCTTTACATTGTCTTTGTTTTAATTATAACTATGTCAGTAATTGCTGCAGTTTAGAAATGGTTTTGATATTCATGCCATCATTTGAAATATCAGTACTTATTTGCATTTGAAGGAATGGATTTTGTATACATATAGGTGTTTTGCACAGACCTATGTTATTAGATAGTTTACTGTGTGGTGTATGTAGATTCATTGACTTGTTCAGTGTATGATACTGAACAGCGTTGCTTTTGAGACAGAATATACCTTTTCTCGTTTTCCTTTCCACTTCACTTTAGATAAACAAATTGTCTTTTTTTTATTCTTAGAAATATTCTCTCACAGCTTTACTCCATTTGCAGTAATGGCAGATGTTTAATGTTTCCTAGTTGAATAGAGTTTAATGGCTCTGGGAAATGGAAAAGTCAAACCTTTTTCCACATTGCTTTTTACCTTGCCCCTTCTTAATATGTTCTGGAGTATGTTATTGAACAAAATGTTATCTTCTAGCCCTTTCGATTGTTAATTTTCTACTTCAAGTCATAAGTGTCTGCTTTGTTTTCAGTTTGCCGTTAATTTTGATTAAGCAACCAGCTGGTGAGTAAACGGAATAAAGTAATGCTTCACACAACACAAATGGTGTTTCAGTACCATAATTTTATTAGTAAGTAAAAAGAAATGTGTATCTAATGGAAAAATAAAAACTGTTCTAAGTGCATATTATTTAAGACACATTAACATGTTACTGACAGATGAGGATAAAGTTGTCTTATGTGTCATTATTTCTGAGAACCCACCCCAGTTTTTGGAACGTCTGGCACTTGCTTGCCTTCAGTATGGTATGTATAGCTGTATTATGTGGCCGAGTTTCAGCTGCAGTAATGGCATAGCATATATCTCTTATATGTAATTTGCATTGTATTACTTATGCTTCTCAGCAGCTGCCCTGTAAAAACAGATTTGTACACACCATATTGTAGTTAATGGTCTCTAAAAATGTAAGTAGCATCATATGAGTCTTAAAAGTGTAAGAATGCTTTACTGTCAGGAGGGTCATTAAATATCGATTAGTTTTTGGACAGGTAATAAGGTTTAGCTGCAATTTTTCAGCAAGCAGCCTGAAGTTGTACTACTTGACATGTTTATGTTCTTGTACTAAAATTCCCAGTTTGAGGGAAACAAAAGTAAACTGATTCCAAAAAGACCTGCAAAATGCCAGTCCTGCTTATTCTTCCTGCTCCTACGCCAGTGTAGTAAGAAGAGTACATCAGCCTTTAAATAATTTTGCTTATCCCTTTCATACTGCTGTGGTGTGGTGATTCTGTAAGATGTTCATTTTGTTGATTACTGCTGCAGTAGACTTGTGTGTGTTGTTTATATTCTGCTAAGGATATAACAGCCGTCCAGCTTCCAAAGCTTTAAGGGCACCTTCCTCACTCGCAAACTATCTGGCAGCTCAAGTTGATCTTACTGAAAGACAAGTTTGGGCACAGAGCCCTTCAGAACTTTAATGTTTCTGAACAGTATGCTCCTCTGAGGCTCTTGAAAATTGACAGCTGGCTTGTACTGTCGCATTGCTGGCCAGATAAGTTCCCTTTAGGAAAAAAAAATTCCATTCTATATTCTTTTTGTTTATTTTTAATACTTTCCTCTTCTGAAAAGGTATTTTAGATCTAGGAGTTTGTGTTTTAACAGACTGCCACAAAACTGCACTGTTCTTTTAAACAGGAAAGCTCTTTTTTCCTGTCAGTTTATTAGTTTAAAGTTAAGTGTAAACCATTTTTTTCTCTGGATACATTATTTTTGAATAGGTTTGGCAGGATATAACCCATATAGCTAAGGCTACTGCAGTGATCATTTGAACATGTACTCTTATGATAAGTTTACTTACACAACTGTTCTTTTTCCCAAGTGTAGTCAACTGTTGCCTAGTAGATGAGTGCAAAAGGTCAAAGAACAAGGCCTCATTCTACAGTTGCTTTGGCTGCCAAAGAATCTGCTAATATACGATGTTCTTTGTGTTTCACTGTTGCAGTCATCACATTTGGGTTATCTGCTTGCATCAGTTGGCCTGATTATCAAAGTCTTGGGTCCTGCTTCGGTTGCTGTCTCATCTTCCATGACGTCAGGTAGTCTGGTATAATGCATGCAGCAGACGCCGTTACATCAGTCTTTCTTGCCGTGCGGTGCCCGAAGCAGATGCAGTTCGCAAGTGCCGGTTGGCAGATTCTGAAATTTTTGTTTTCAGGTTTCAGAACCGAAGTCTTCAACTAAGCTAAGTACCCCGTTGGGGAAACTTTTTCTTGCTCTAAACCGATGTCAGTAAAAGTTAATAATTGTATTTCTTGTGGAAAGCAAATACCTCATAAAGATTTTCATTCATGCTGCATTCCTTGCTTAGGCCCTGACCACAACGTACCTTGCTGTTGGTTTTATGGCTTATTTAAACAACAAACTATTCGTCGTCTGTTTATTTACGCTTCTAAATATTTTGGTACACGGTTCAATTATCCAGATATGGCTTCGGTAAGCCACCTGACTATCGACATTCTGAAAAAACGCAAAGATAGGAACATAGACAGATCGCATAGGTCCAAAGCTGCCAACGACGCTTCTTTTAAGCTAGTTGCCAGTTCAGTGAGGTGCTTTCGCAGCCCCTGATACCCACTACTTCAGATTCGCAGGCCTCTACTGAGACCCATTCGGAGTCTGGTATGCCACGAGATGCTTCAACTGTGGAACCTGTGGATGTCTCTACCTTGGATGGGTCTGGAGCCGCTGTGCAGGCACCGGCTTCTGAGGGTGTATTCAACTCCTACTGACTTGCATATTAAATCGACGCCCTCTTCTTCTTCAAGGCCTAAAACTCAACCCTTGCCTAGAAAACAGACGCCCAGACAGCGTGGTCAGGCCTCTATGCCTAAAAAACAAATAAGAATGTCTGAATACCTTATTACTCTAATCAGGGAAAGCCACCCTTCCCTCTCCAAAAGACCTAGGACTGAGTTTCCTTATGATTCTACTGATCAGGACTCTGAATTTTCTGTTTCCTCTGATGACCAGGATTTACCCTTATCTGCCTATGAGTATTCTGATGCTGAGGACTCTATTCCCTCTGCTTCCCCTCCAGAGGATTTCTCTTTTGGTGAAACCTTGCATACTCTTAGGGAGCATTTCCGCTGGGAAATCCAGGATGACTCTGACTCTAAAAAGAGGCTTAGGGATTTCCTACTCCTGCCCCAACACAAGCCTTTAGCTAATCCCCCCTGTACTGGACATTGTTGTTGATGCCTTTTTGGAATCTAGCTTGGCCCCTGACTCTTTACCTCCTGCTCCCAGAAAACCTGATGGATATTACAGGGTTCCTGACTCTCACAAGTTCCTCTTTAAAAATCTTTCTGTGGATCCTGAGACCATTTCACAGGGACCCAAAGGCATTTAGGCTACTACTGCCAAAAATCCTAACCCCTGTGATAGATTCTAGGGCGCTGGATAGATGGGGTAAGAAGGTATACACTTCTGCAACCTTGGCCATTAGAGACTTAAACTGCCAGTTTCATATGTTAAAGTATCAGCAGCATATTATTGGGTTGCTTAAACAGAAAATTATGTTGATTCCTGACTGTGCTGAAAATAAAGATTTACAGAATTTAATGTATTCTGATGAACAAGTTGGAAAACAATCTTTGCAATGTGGTTTTGATTCACTAGAGGCATCTTGCAGGGCTGCTGTCACTGGGTCTGTACTTAGAAGGCATGCTTGGCTTAAGGAGCAGTCTTTGCCAGATCATGTTAAAACTAAATTGCTGGATGCTCCCTTAAACCAAGACCGCCTGTTTGACAACAAAGCAGAAGAAGTACTTAAAAAGATGGAGGAAAAAGCAAAATCTATGCAAACTGTTAAATATTTCCTGTAAGTACAGCCTCCCAGATTTAGTAGGCATTGGCCCTCTGAAAATTGGTCCTTTCCTGCCTCTTCCAGGCCTTCTCAGTCCAAATTCAGAACCAGCAGAACACCCAGACTTCAGTCCCAAGGTATTCACAGGACTAAGCAGTGGGGGGCTCCCACTTCCAAAGCAGGGAGTGGTAAGACCCCCCCCCCATGGTAAACTGTCTCAATGACTTAACTTTAAATCTTCCAAGCCCTGCAAAACTGACTGTTCCTTTAGGGGGAAAGATTGCCCTGCAGGCAAAAAATGGGAACTCATTACCCAGGACAAATGGGTTTTAAATAAAGTTTCCCAAGGATACAGACTTCACTCTCACTCCTTGCCAACCCCAAACGGTTGGCCAGATCTACCCCCAAATCAGTGGGCAGAGGCTCAAAAAACAAATTCTCTCTCTTAAGCATCAGGGCTATTCAACCTGTTCCAGAAGAGGAAAGGGGGCAAGGTTTTTACTCAAGACATTTCCTGGTGCCCAGAAAAGAGAACTCCTGGCATCCTATCCTGGACCTCTCTATCCTAAACACTTTTTGGTGATCCCAAAATTCAAGATGCTAACTCTTCACCAGCTGCTTCCTATGCTAGGCAAGGATGTCTGGTTGGCAACACTGGATTTAAAGAAAGCTTACCTGCACATCCCAATAAGGGAATCTTGCAGAAGATACCTACGCTTCAAAGCAGGCTGCATGCACTATCAGTTCTCTGCACTGCCCTTTGGCTTATCCACTGCACCCAGGGTATTCACAAAGTGCCTAGCTCCAGTCATTGCATTTTGCAGGCAAAGAAATATCCAGATATATCCCTACCTGGACGATTGTCTAAGTCAGGCAGAAAGCCAGGACATATTATTGAATCATCTGGCGTTTGTACAGAAATTGCTATCTTCTCTGGGGTACACCATAAACGAAAAGAAATCACATTTTGTACCCTGTCAACAAATTGTATTCCTGGGAGCAAGCTTGAACACAACTTCCCAGATGGCTTTCCTCCACGCCAGAGAAACAAGTTCATTTGACAGCCTACTTTAAACTACTGGCTACAAAGCCCCAGCTATCTGCAAGGAAAATACTGCAAGCCTGGGGTTCATGGCCTCCTGCAGTCTCCTAATTCCATGTGCAAGACTGCATATGAGGAAACTACAATGGTATCTAAAAAAGCCTATGGTGTCAACATTCTCAGGATCTAGAAGCAATGATTCCTATCATACCTTGTCTACAGATAGAGTTCTTTTGCTGGGCAGAGGCCTGCCACCAAAACAAGGGACTGCCATTCACTCTACCCCCTGCCGCCCAAACCCTAACAACAGATGCATCAGACTATACATGGGGGGGCTCACTTGGAAGGGAAGTGCATTCAGGGCAAATGGAACCCAAGTCAAATGCACCTGCATATCAATCAAAAAGAAATGTTAGCTGTACAGAATGCTCTGACAGCCTTCAAGGACCACATTCTTCCAGGGCAATTAATGGTAAAGACTGACAACACCGATGTCATGTGGTACATAAACAAGCAGGGGGGAACCCACTCATACCCTCTCTGCAGACTAGCCATGGCTCTGTGGAACACAGCCTTAAGCTACCAAGTGCACCTACAGGCTTAATTCCTGCCAGGAAAGCTAAATACATTGGCAGATGAACTAAGCAGAAATCTCATGGACCCACACGAGTGGAGACTGGAACCAAAGATATTCAACATGTTGAGAAACAAATGGGGGAGCCCAGATATAGATCTGTTTGCCTCCCCCCAGAACTACCAATTGGAAACATTCTGCACAAGGACCCCCCCACAAACAGTTTATGCCTTTCCCACTCTGCCTCTCCTCTCCAAGGTACTACTAAAGATCAAACAGGACAAACCAAGGACAATGCCGATTGCACCAGACTGGCCATGCCAATACTGGTACCCCCTTTTGCGTAGTGTCACTGCTGGCACCATGGCACCTGCCTTAGACCCCTGCCCTGCTGTCCCAGCAAGAGGACCAGATTCTGCACCCACAGCTTCAAACCCTGAACCTGGCAGCCTGGCTAATTACCTGATCTCTCCGTTACCATGCCTCAGTAAGCAAATGTTGGATGTCATTCTGGAGGCAAAGAGGCGTAGTACTAAAAAATCCTATGCTGAAAAATGGAAAAGATTCTGTTCCTGGAACCAAACCCAGGGGTTAGGCACAGCAGCGCCCAATTTACCTCAGATTCTTCAATACTTAACTGAGATGCTTCACAAGGGCCTTTCCTTATCCTCCATCAAAATTCATGCCTCAGCCATTTCAGCTCATTACAACACAGAACCACCCGTCTTCTCTCATCCACTGCTAAAGCAATTCCTCAGAGGGGTCAAAAACTTGAGACCACCCAGGAGAGCCCCTACTCCAGCCTGGGACCTTAACTTTGTGTTGGAAAAACTCACTCTACCTCCTTTTGAGCCAGCTGCAAATGGAGTTGATATTTGTTGGTTGGATAGCAGCCTTCCTTTTAGCCATCACTTCAGCTAGAAGGGAGTCTGAATTACAGGCCCTCATGGCACTGGAGCCTTTTATCATTTTTCATGCAGACAGGGTGTCACTCAGGACCAATCCCTCCTTCATGCCCAAGGTGGTATCCACTGTAGCCCTTAAGCAGTCCATTCATTTGATAACCTTCTTTTCTAATCCACAGAACAAAGGGGAATGAATACTGCATTCCTTAGATGTGCACAGACAGCTTAGATTTTATTTGGACAGGACTAAACCTCTCAGGAAATCTGAACAGCTGCTGGTTGCATGTGCTGCAGAGGGGAAGGCCATTTCAAAGCAAACCATTTCTAAATGGATAGGTCATTGCATTCATTTCTGCTGTAAGCACCATGGAAAACCTACCCCACAGGAGATTAGACCACATTCAACCAGGGCTGCATCTACCCCTACAGCCTTTCTCAGTGGTGTCCCTACCAGGGACATCCTAGAAGCTGCTACCTGGAGTTCTGTACATACCTTCACCAAGCATTACCATTTGCCAATTTTCTCTAAATCCAGAGCTGGCTTTGCAACTGCTGTCTTGCAGGGCCTTATAGCTAGTCCTAATGCTATCTAATTTCCTCTTCCCATCCTTAGCTTTGGGAATCTATCCAAATGTGATGACTGCAGCGGTGAAACACGAAGAGCATAGTATCCAGAATCTGAAGAGCATAGTACAGTTGTGTACACTTACCATAAATGTAGCTGTTTGAGTGTATTCACTGTTGCAGTCCTAGTTGCCCTTCCTCCAGCCCCCTGACTTCTATTGGCTATACCTCTATTCTTGCTTTCTATGCTTAAAGCTTTTTGGTGTATTTGCTTTTTTGTTGGAAGTGTAACCTTGTATATATAATTGCTTCCCATTATGGAGGCACCTGGTATCTGGGGCAAGAAAAACTGATGTAATGGCGTCGGCTGCATGTATTATACCCCTGACTACTGACGTCATGGAAGATGAGACCTCAACCGACGCAGGACCCAAGACTTTGATAATCAGGCTGACTGAGGACTACTGCAAGCAGATAACCCAAATGTGATGACTGCAACAGTGAATACACTCTAACATCTACATTTATGGTAAGTGTACACAATTGTACTTTCTTTACTTTCTGTACACATGCCACTGGCATAGAAGAGGCTCTCCTGCATGGTGAAAGTAGTTCTGTTTTCTTCTGTTTTGGGTCCCTGAGAAGTTGAGGTTTTGTCAGATTCTGGATGCTGGTTGATTTCCCTGTTCACACCTTATAGTGCAGTGTTATGCATTTTTTTTCTGAATCACTGCCAGTGCTTCTGCAGGGCTTTTGCACGACATTGAAGATGCCTGTTGACAGCAGCGGAGCTTCTTGCACTATGCTGTGAAATGTCAGCACTTGGTGGTCTTAGTATTGGTTGAAGAATATGGTTTTCAGCAGCATAACTTTCTGGCGTTTCCTCACTTAGATGTCCATAGGTTATTACTAGGCTAATGGCACAAGAGCCTTTACAAACCTAGCCAACAATATAATTCCCCATATATGGGATAGGGTAGTGGGTTTTTGGATGTTGTAGCCCTGAGTCATTTTACAGACTGCCTCTGTCCGTAAGAGACATGGGTAGCACCCTGGAAGTGAATATACGGTACCTCATCCATTTATCCAAAGTCTTTTTGAAGAGAATGAGGGATGGGCTTTATTTTGTGAAGATGGGAAGTTACTCCATAGATCAGGTAGCCTTTGGGATACAAATCTGTCTCTTCAGCAAGTTCTGCAAGAGTTACAAGGTCCATGGAGCACATAAACCTCATATAATTTTTCTTCCTAATATATAACACTTTCATCAGGGCTGGATCAGAGAATGCCTTGTAGGTCAGGCATAAGTCATCTCTCAATAAACAATATGAGTTGGAGTAAAGGGATATGACCTTTAGTCAGTCCACATACGATATTTCTTACCCTTTGTATTTTTTTTTTTTTTTTGTGAGAAACCTCTGGGGCCACTCCACTTGGTGTAAATGTCCAGTTAGGCACATGTAGAAGGGAGCATTGTACCTGATTATGGGCCTGATGAGGACCAAGTACAATGGCCCTATGACTTTTTGATCTTGATGCCATGCCTTTAATTATAAGTTTAGCCACTCAGAAGGATTTCCTCACTACCGTAGCTACGTAGTGATCAAAGTTTAGGATACTATCTATCCTAGGTCCCTTACCACTGGGTCTGCTTTTAGTTGTGTGCTTTCAATATTATAATTTGCAGGGATATCTGATATACTGAAGGATATGTTTACTCATTTTTTAGCATTTAGTCTCAGACCATGTATTTTGGCGGCAAGTCGTTTGTCAATTTTAGGTCTGTTTGTAGGATGTCAACATCTTTTAGTGATTCAGCAATTGCTGTAAATTCTGTAAATATATATCTGCTGATACTTTTCTAAATCCTATAACATCTAAAGATGTTTTTCTAAAAAGCCATGGTACATGTAATACCACGAACATAATATACATGGCTAGATGCTTGAGATGTACTGCATTTTATATTGGAAAAGTAATAGGAGGTTAAAAGAATATGTGAGCATCTCTCAGAAATAGAGAAAATTATAAACTAATACACTATATAAGTGTATAAAACAGATGACACACACTTTCAGTTTTCTAATATTACAGAATATAAACGTACATATAAGAGGGGGTGACATACTTAATACTGAGATTCAAGAGAATAAGTGGATTTTGCGTTTTAAAGCTTATGAATTTCCAGGATTAAATGATCATTTTACTTTAAAACCAGCCCTGAAGGAAATCCAGAATAAATTATAATATATATATGAATATATACAAGTATTTTAGGTTGTTATATATGTTATGAGTTCTAAGTGCTTTCTCTTTAATTTGACAAATTGTTTAATTGTAGTGACATGGTATATGTTAGTATTTAAGTAAGGCTGTTTTTCTTTTTAAACTGTTTTGCCTGATGAAGCCTTAGTAGGTGAATGTTTTTATGCTAGCATTGTATAATAAAGTTTGTTTTTGGAGCATCGTGGTGCCAGTTTTTACTTCTTTATTGGATTCAGTGATTGCTCCCAGCTTACAGTTGTCTGCAAACTTGGTGAGCCAGAGGTCTCCAACATTAGCTTTCACTTCAGAGAAGTATATACCAAATGGGAGAGGTCTCAACTCTGAGCCCTGTGTAAAACCGCTATCAACAGGTTTCTTATCAGAAGTGGAATCATCTATCTGGACAACGTGTCCTGTCAGTGAGTCAGTTTGCTATCCATCTGATTATGTAGGAGGATATGCCTAACTTAGTAAGTTTATCTGTGATCCCTGAACTGGGGATTGTGTTGAAAGCTTTGACCAGGTGTAGATAAGCAGTGTATACCATTTTACCCTCATCCATGGCCCTAGTGACTTTCTCAAAGAAGTGTACCAGATTAAGCTACAAAGACCTGCCTTTGACAAAGCCAGATTGGATTTAGTCCAGTGTTTGGAGAGTCCCTATGTCGTTATTTATCAGGTCTATGATAATTCTCTCCACTGCCTTGCAGATAAGGGTGGTCAAGCTTATGGGCCTGCACTTCCCTGGGGCAGTTGTTGGGCCCCTTTTGTGCAGAGGGACTATTGTTGCAGTCTTCCATTCCTCTGGGACAAAGTCCGTCCAAAGGCTTTGGTTAGAGTGTTTCTAGTGGCCCTGATAGGTTATGTTTTGAGCTGTTTAAGAAGTATCCTAGAATGTTGTTGGAAGCCATGGAGGCTGTGTTTGTGGCTATAGCAAGCACAGTAAGGACCTGTTCCCTTGTAATGACCAGTAGGGGGATGTTTGCTAGTATTTCTTTGGATGTTGTAGGAGGTGATGGGGGAGGGAGTCTGAACTGAGCTGATCGGCCAGCATGTTTGCTGTAGTTTCAGGCTGGGTTTAAGTGTTGCTGTTCATGATGAACTTGGCACATTGCTGAAATTTCCCTGAGGTTACAAACATAATAAAAAAAAAAGCCTTATGGTTATCTTTCACCTGGGAGGCTATCTTTGCCATATAGTTTGCTTTGACAAATTTGACCAACTCTCTACTTTGTTTAGACTGGTGAGTGTCTTTTTGCACTGTTTTTTGTCAGTTCCCTCGTGGCTTTTAAAAGGATTTTTTCCTTTTATTGAATAGCACATTTATGCTATGAGTCTGTCATGGTGGTTTATTTTTGCCAGTAATCTTAGTTTTGATTCAGACAGATACTGCCCCCTGGGTGCAGCTATGAATGTGGTTGTGTAGTGCTTTTATATACAGGTCAGTGTAGGCCTCAGTGCCATCTGTGTTCAGATGGGAATGGAAGTTTCATAAGCTGTCACTTTGAGGTAATTGGCCTTAGCAAAGTTTCTTCACAGGTTTCCAGTTTGATAGGAGTTCTAGGTTAGTTTTAATACTAAAGAGATCATTTTTTTTTCGCCAGATCGTAATAGGGAGGAGGTAATGCATGGGAGGGAGCAGCATCCCCCATGTTCATGAGTACTAAGTTTAAGATATTTGTATCTTTAGTTGGGGAGCTAACTAGTTGATCCAGGGTGTTGGTTTTGGTGAAGTCCAAAAACCTCTGAGCAAGTGAATTATGGTTAGTATAAGTCTCCCAGTTTATGGAGGGGTAGTTGAAGTCACCCTATAAGTATGTTGTTAGGCTGAATGTTAAGAGATTCCAGTAGGTACGAAAAACAAAGACCTTTATCTTGACTACAGTGGGAGTTACTAAGAAATGCATCACAAGGAAATGGAAGTCCTCCTCTATTCCAACCTTTGACGATTTTCTAATTCTATTGAAAGATGTAGCACTGTTGGAAATCAGAGTGAAGGAAATGAGAATCTTTCCTAAGAAATGGATTAATAATCCTTGGGAAAAAGTTCTCTCCCTTATTGAGACACTTAAAACAGACACAATTTTACCTTCTTAAGTGTAGTAGTAGTAAAATGATGTTTTCTAATAATGTGTAACTTTCTTTGTGTATTTCAGATTGATTTTCCTTTTTTCATTTTTGGATTGAGGCTATTTGTACATTTTGTAAATAGTTCATTATTTTTTCTTGCTTGAAATGTAAAAGTTTATTTTTTTGTTTGCAAAATTAATAAAACTATTTGAACAAAAAAAGAGATTCCAGTAGGTTTATATAGGAGGTGTGGTTTTCCAGACTCATGTTAAGGCTGTAGCTAGCAAGGATATGATAGGGGGGGGTCACACCTATGGTTATTTGGGCATGGAGCAGCTCAAGTGAGTCATGTTGTTGGACCAGTCTAGCAGTCTTTATGAACAGTGAGTTGTGTCCTCTCCTCTGTTTTATCCTGAGCTGAGGGGGATCAAGATATATGAAAAGCATTGTAACTTTTGATAGCCTTGTGAAGAAATTAGACACTGACATATGTGCAGGCATGTCTGGCTGCGGTTTTGTATATAATTTCTGATTAACTTGTGCATTATATGCCAGTGTGACTAGCTATGATATTGTAAATAAGTTCTTACATGTTGATTTATAATCTGTACAGAATGTTGTAAAGACTTGAACAGTATTCCTTTACATTTCTAACTGTTCATATTTGCGAAGAAGATTCTAAATGTAGACTCTCAGAATCAGCTGATCTGCAGGTGATGTCATGGGAATGTTGACAGTTATGTGTTACTGTCAGAGGATGAAAGACAGGAAGGAACTTTAATAAACAGCTGTTGGTTGATTTTCAAAATATGAAATGGAAAATTAGAACTGGAATAGTTGACAGTCAAGCTAGTCTATAAAAGAGCCTGCTAAAGACAGTTGAAGTCCGTTATCAGTTAACAGCCACTTATAGTGGCCAGTTGCAGTTGTCAGTGGTCCACAGTTGTACTGTGCAGTGGATACTCAAAAGGACTCACCAAGAACTGTAAGCCTGCCTTTGCTCTGTTGTAATAACTTCGTTTAGATCAGGGACAGTGTTCTTTAGTCAGATAGGAAAATTATAAGTAATCAGTTATAGTTTTTCTGAATGTTGGATTTCTGTCTTTCAGTATTGATTTCATTTTCTTGGTGATTGAGTTCTGTTTGTGTATTGGAAGTTACTGTTTTATATTTTTAATAATTTTGTTCTGTATTAAATATTTTTATTAACTTTCATCCGGTTTCCTCCCACATCCCAAAGACATGCTGTAGGTGGATTGGACAGTCTAAATTGACCTTAGGCGTAAGTGCATGCATGTGTGTTTTCTCTGGAAGGTTGGGCGCTAGGCAACTCAACACCGTAAAACTCCACTGCCAATCATGAGCGGACAGGTGATCTGCTGTGGTGACCCCTAACCAGGAAAACCTGAAAGAAGAAGATTAACTTACATTGTGGCTGGTCAGTCATTGTTTTTTTTTTTAGTGATTTGAGTGTGCTTATACCTGCTTTAATAACTTCCTGGGCCACTCCAAATGCCTGGCTGTTTTAAGTCATTTGCTATCATTTCTTTTAATATCTAATTTTCATAATTGGGCACCCCTTTAAAAGGGCATGTAGGATGTCTGATTGGTGTATTATTTTTGGGAAGGGGCATAGCTGGAAATTTGTGTCAGGCTATCTCAAAAGTGTTTGGATGTGTGAAATTTAATTTATGTAAATGTGAGTGTATCGGGTCATAAACTGGGGCACATTGTTCTAAAGTGTGTAATAAGGTATTAATTTAGGGTTGGACAGAAGTATACAGTCCAGTCCCAGGTTATAGTGTGTGTTCCTGTTGTGCTGTTAGGGGAAGATTGTGAAATATTACTCCTGTTTAAATGACTGTCTCATATTGGAGTCGGTAGTGAGGACTGAAGCTCCTTAGTTACTGACCCAGTATAGTAAGGGATGTCACATTATTCTTGGCAGTCTGGTGGGGTATTGTCTGGATGTCACAAGCCGGTGTGCATTCTGTGGTTATGAACCTTGTTTCCATGACTGCACATATTTCTGCATCCTCCAGGGTGAGGAGTGCTTCCAGGGCGTGTATTTTTTTTTTTTTTTTAATTTAAGCTCCTAGCATTGAGCAGCAGTACCTTTAGGTAGTCATGAGTGATTTTTGTTGTGTTGGAGGGTCTAACAACTTGGCATGGCCTAAAAAAGGCCAGTATTTGGAAACCAAGTTGTGACAAGTGCAAACCATGTCTGGTAAAGCATTTTTTTTTGCCTATTACGTCTCCCCAGGCTGACCGATATTGGATCCCCTTGTTGTGACACCAGAAACTAAGCCAGATGTTGAAGTCACTCATTTTTTGTTGGTACTGTGGCATCATCATTGGTGAAAGTAGGATGCTACTGAAGGCTAGATTCATACCTGCTCCATCATGTCTCTCTTCCTATAGTCCATTGAGATATATCTTATGTTTGCACTCACATAGACTATGATGAACACATCATAGTGATACTTGTGGTTTAAAGATCTAAATGCATGCGTGACCTGGTAGATCCTGGCTCCAGACAAACAGCTTACTGTAACCTTCTCCTTGTTTAGCCCAATAAATTGAATGTTTGGCTACATGGGCTTGCAAGCTAGCCTACTATGATTTTCATAGTTAACATGTGTGAAATGATGAGACTACATATAAGCTTCTGTTTTTCTGGCACCAGTACCTCTGCAGAGGCAGTGAGACTATGCAAAGAAGCACCAGAATTTAGAGAGATGAACGAGAATGAAGAATAAGAGAGCATAATGTATGCTGTAGGCAATAAATGATGGAGACATGTATCTGACACAAATATTAAATACTTTTAGGAAAAACTCAAGGAGGAGTTATGTTTCTGAGAAGACAATGTGCAATGACATTTGGTTGCATCTGGGAAAGAGAGAGAGACTCCAAGTTGTAAGTTATTTGTTGTTTTAACAGAGGGCTGCATGGTGTAGCATTCCTTGTAGGAATTTAGGAATACATGGGAAGAATGTAAAGCAGGCCTAGTAGTCGTAGGAAAAAGAAAGATGCTAGTAATTGCATATTATGTATTTACATATAACAAGCAGATTTTGTAGGCCAATGTAGTAGTTGTCCCTGGAAAGGCATTTCCTTTCCAAATAGTAGCTAGTCCTGTGTACAGCTACTGACCTGTCTTGTGTATACCGTTAGACCCTTTAGTTGTAGTAACTTCACAACCTAGGTGTGTTAGGATATTGACACTTTCCAGAATCTGTTGTCTTGATCTTCAAGTTATGACTTTAGTCACTTTCCCACAAGTTACAGCTCTTGCACTCCATTTTCTGTGGCTTTAATTTCTGCACCCGCTTTTCTTCCATTCCAGAAGCATCTCCCACCTTGTTCCTTGTTGCTGTAGGTCCGTACCGTATCTGTCATCTGCCTTCTGAAAATGTGTGTTAACAGAATTTAACCTGCTGACATATCCAGGTATTTTCCTGCTGCTGTTCATCTTAGTCTTGGTCTTTCTTGATCAGTTTGTGAGAATAATTGTTGCATGTTTTGCTGTTCAGACCTGTGTCACTGTGCTTTATACAACAAATAAAATGAATCCTTAACACAGAGTATGTAAATGCACTGTTGGAAAAGAAGTGTCATTGTTTAACATTTTTTGGTTATCTTTTGTCATTGCTTTGTAGATGAAGCAGGATATTGCATACATAGAGGAAAAAAACTTGTGCAACAGTCAAATCTTGTCTGTCTCATCAGAGGTAGATCAGAAGCTAAAACCCATATGTCCATCATCCTTTCAGTTAAGAGGGAGAGCTGATCCAAACTTGAATGCAGTGAAGATTGAAAAACTGTCTGATGATGAAGATGTAAATATCACAGATGAAACAGATGACCCTCTTGATTCTACAGATCAGGAAGAAATGGAACAGAAAGATTTACTAGATGCTTGTTCTCGCTCATGTGAAGCAGCTGTGCATAGCATTTGTGCTTCTAACTTTGATGCACAAGCATGCAACACATTGAACACAGCAGAACAATTTTATCCTGTTACAGGAACAAGTAAAGAGCAAGCAACAGGATTTTCTAAAAGTGCTGCAGACTGCCCTGAGTATGAGAACAATGGTAACAAAGGTCCAACAGTGATTTCCTTTTCTCATAAAGAAAATCTAGTTCCATGGAACAGACATCATGGGAAGAGATCAGAAGACTTGGTGAAAGAAATGCTGGATGGTAGTGAGGAAGCCAAAGACCAAACAGACATCTCTGTCTCTAATGGAATAAATGAAGAACACCAGGATGAGGAGGAAGAACTGAAACCACCTGAGCAAGAAATAGATATGGATAGAAATATCATTTCTGAAGAGGAAAAGCAAGCCATTCCTGAGTTTTTTGAAGGACGCCCTTCAAAAACACCAGAAAGATACTTAAAGATTAGAAACTTCATTTTGGACCAATGGTGAGAGAAAATGCTTGTTGTTTTACTTTACAGTGCTTTCTTTAAAATATTTGCTAATCTATTTGATGTGTGCTTCATAAGTGAAATCTTTTAGTTACAACAAACATCATTCATTTGTAGCAATGTCATCTACATCAATACACTTTGTTTACCACCATACCTTTGTCCTTTAGAAACTCAGAAGAAGTCTTGTTTCTGTAGAATATTCAGCAACTATGTGACAACCCAGGTGGAAATTTCCAGACATCTCATGATGAGATCCCATTTTGTATGTGCACATAGATTAAAAGTTTGACACAATCACCAAAGGGAAGACACTTACCCCATAACTTTCTTTGTACTAGATCCCTGTCCCCATTTTCCATGTGCAAGTTGCAGTTTTATTGGAATAAACTGGAAGTTTCTGGCATTCATTTTCATAGGTTCATAGGTAAGTATTAGGCTACCTGCCCTTGAAGGCCATTTTAGCTTAGCTAGTTTTCCCTTTTTTGCTTGAATTAACCTGTCTCATATGGTTAGAGACTGGCCTTCCCCATCTCGTGGGCAGTAATTATATATTAGCCGTAATGAGAGTAACTAGGTGTGGAGATATGAAAGGGCTGCCAGCTTAGCTAGATAGAATTTTGTAGATAATTCTGTCTCATTGTAAATATGAATATAATCCACATGCTTGTCCTCCTAAAATGTAAGAAAATTGTGTTAAATGTTGAACTTCAAAAATGTAACCACAGTGCACTCTGCTGGAAGAAAGCTGATAAGTCTAGCATTATATGACTGATCTCAATGCTCGGAGACAATGTCTGGACTGAGGACTTCCTTCTATTGTTTTGTGACCAGAGTTAATTGCTAGATTTTCATATAGAATGTATTTTATTGTTATGGCTTCCTGGCCAGGTGCAAGTTTACTAAGAAAATTAAGAAATGTAAATTTAGAGTTTCTAGTAGCCTGGAAACAAGAGAAGTGTCAGGAATGACGTAATCTAAAGCGAGTCAGAAGTGATGTATTATCAATTTCAGGGATCTGATAGAGAAAGAGAGAAGCATTTTGGATTTTGTCTGAAGAACATCACTCACTCTGCCTTTGCTCTACATGTAAGTTTATTTAGAACTGTGATTGCTCTTAGAGTTAGGTAGGAATTTAGTCTAGCTGTTTTCTATATTTGTGTCAGACTTTTCTACAGTATTAAGTATTTTCCTGTGATTTCTGAACTCTTGACTAGCACAGTGTTGAATTGAGAATATTTGTCTTGTGTTTTTATTATTAAATATTTTTTTAAACCTTTCAGCTGTGGCTGTTTTGTGTAGAGATAATTTAAGCTCTAGGGTATGTTGCATGTATATATTGATACTGTACAAAACCACTCCAAATAAGCCTTGCTGTTAGTCACACTAATTGGATGATAATATTGCACAGTAATAATTGGACACCCTTTGGTAAGGGCCTTATTAGTAGCTGATATTAGTAGTTGGTGCCAGCTGGTACTACCTTATAGACTGGTAGGAAGGGGCATAGCTGGAGAACCTGTGCCAGCCTTTCCCAGGAGTGTCTGTGTGTTTGTATATAACTTGTATCTTAGTGTGTGTGTGTGTGTGTGTGTGTGTGTGTGTGTGTGTGTGTGTGTGTGTGTGTGTGAGCTACTTGGGCAGGGAAACAAAACACTGGTTGGACAGAGAGGGTGCTGGAGGTTTTAGCTTGATCACTAGGCTGAGATCCATACCCTATAGCTGTCCCAGTGTGGAGTCTTTTGGGGATCTGGAGAGAAAGGGAGAAACCAGCCCTAGACTGACTGTTATCTCTCTGTGCTCTTAAGGGAAGTTGTACTTTACTGTGTGTGTGTAATTGTTATCCTTCCCAATGTGCATGCCCCATACTGGTGTTAGCTGTGAGGATTGAGTCTTCTTGATTACAAGACCAGTGCTTGGGCATCACACTAGGATCATACAGTAAGTAATTTAAGGGGACCCATGCAAGGGATAAAGCATTTAGGAGCTGCCTGTATCCATTAGTAGTACAGTGGGCAGTCCTACTGTATGTTTCCCATTCATAGATTCAGGTTGTGCTTGAATATGTGCAGTGATGAACTTTGTTTTTCTGTGGCTGGGGAGTCTGTTCAAGAGCAGCGGTATCCTCTATGAAATATACCAGTCTCTCCAAGCTGTTCTGTTGATGTTACAGAAGAGGTTTAGATCCCTAGATCAGGTATTTCTGATGACATTTTACTTGTTGATGTGAAGTAAATCATCATTATTGGGTCAGAGAATACCTTGTATACCAGACATAGGTAACCTCTTAGAAGACTGTAAGGTACTCTGTAATAGTGACCGTGCTTTGAGTTTGTCTGTGTAGGACATATTATTTAGGCCTTGTATCCTTTTAGTAAGGTATCTCTGTGGGTGTTCCAGTTGTTGCATGTATCTAGACAGATGCATGCCAAAGGGTTCATTATATTTAATGATTGGCTTAGTGAGGGCAAAGTGAAGCCCGACAGTGACATCCCCTAAAGCTAGAAATTCAGAATCCTTTTGTATTTAAGCTGTGCAGTGTAGAAGGACTTTTTTACAACAGTGGACACATCTTGGTCAAACGTTAGGTCACTTTTCACATAGTTCCCAAATCCTGAACAACTAGGTCAAGTCTTGTGGGCTTTTGTTAATGTAGATGACTGACCAAAGGATGAAGTAATGCATTTTTTGGCATTTAGTGTCAGTCCATGATTTATTTGGGACATACCTTCTTGTAGGATGGCCTGGTCATTTGGGAATTCAATGACTTATTAAAGATTTTCATTTTTTTAATATGGATTTTTTTAAGTTTTATTTTTCTTCATTTCTAATGCTTTATTTTGCTATCACTGTAGCTGTATTAAAAGTATCAGTAAAGAAAATGACAAGGATCTGTCTGTGTTTTGTGCTAAAACATTAAGGTGTGGTTTCAGTCAGCTTCCAGAGTTCAGCATGACTACAGTAAGGTGTAAGGAGGCTTTTTCTAGTCAACTGCATGTGACAAAACAGGTAGTCTTCAGCATGCTGTTGTATTCTCTTCTTGTGATTCATTTTTCAGTTAAAAAGTATATAAAAAATTAAGTCTTCACTCAAGATGAAGCGGTGCACTTCTCGTTGGTGTAGCAACACAGCCAGTTGAATCATTTTTCTCAATGTCTTAATGCAGAGGGAAGAAGGAAGCATTATTTGATCGAGTGTTACCGTACATCAGAGAATCTTTACTCTCTGAAGGGCACTATATTCATCATTCACACTGCCTCAGTGGCACGTGAGTTATTGCTTGCATAGCTAACCCACACTGTAAGCTTTCCAGAGTTCAAAATCCCCTCCTCTGACTCTCTTTGATAGGGGATTGACTAAGCCCCTCCCAGCAATGGGAAGCTTGACACCTGTCACAAGAGTCTTTAATGCCAGCAGTAGGATTCACACAGTTGAATATCCTCAGCATCCTACACTGGTGAATTATAGCTTTGACTCTGGTAAGATCCATTTGAGTGTCCCTTTTTTCTTTATTTATATATATATTTTTTGTTTTACTAAAAATTATATATATATATATATATATATATATATATATGTGTGTCATTTTTTTTATTTTAATATACTTGCTATTTCCTAAATCCAGTTCCTCTGGGAATTACGTCTGTGTTGGTGTGCTTAATGCTGCTTTTTACAGTGGATATAAAAAGTTTACACACCCCTGTTAAAATGACAATTTTTTGTGATATAAAAAAATGAGACCAGAATAAATCATTTCAAAACTTTTCCCACCTTTAATGTGACCTATTACATGTACAGCTCAATTGAAAAGCAAATCTGTTAGGGGAAAAAATATAAAAAATAAAAAACATACAATAAGCTGGCTTCATAAGTGTGCATACCCTTAAACTAATACTTTGTTGAAGCACTTTTTGATTTAATTACAGCATTCAGCCTTCTTGGGTAGGAGTTTTATCAGCATGGCACATCTTGACTTGGCAATATTTGCCTACTCTTCCTTGCAAAAGCACTCCATATCTGTCAGATTGCGAGGGCATCTCTTGTGTGCACAGCCCTCTTCAGGTCACCCCATAGATTTTCTGTTGGATTTAGGTCTGGGCTGTGGCTGGGCCATTCCAAAACTTTAATTTTCCTCTGGTGAAGCCATTCTTTTGTTGATTTGGATGTATGCTTGGGGCCATTGTCGTGTTGAAAGGCGAAATTCCTGTTCATCTTCATCTTTCTAGCAGATGCCTGAAGGTTTTGGGCCAAAAGTGACTGGTATTTGGAACTGTTCATAATTCCCTCCGCCTTGACCAAATCCCAATTTCAGCTGAAGAAAAGCAATCCTAAAGCATGATCCTGGCACCACCATGCTTCACCTTGGGGATGGTGTTCTTTTGATGATGCAAAGCATTTTTGCACAAAACGTACCTTGGAATTGTGGCCAAAAAGTTCAGCCTTGGTCTCATCAGAACACAACACATTTTCCCACATGCTTTTTGGAGACTTGATGTATTTTGCAAATTTTAGCCGGGCCTGGATGTTTTTCTGTGTAAGAAAAGGCTTCTGTCTTGCAGCCCTACCCCATAGCCCAGACACATGGAGAATATGGGAGATTGTTGTCACATGTAGTACACAACCAGTACTTGCCAGAATTCCTGCAGCTCCTTCAGTGTTGCTGTAGGTCTCTTGGCAGCCTCCCTGACCAGTTTTCGTCTTGTCTTTTCATCAATTTTGGAGGGACATCCAGTTCTTTGTAGCGTCACTATTTTCCCATATTTTCTCCACTTTTTAAAGACTGTCTTGACTGTGTTCCATGGTATATGCAATGCTGTGGAAATTTTTTTGTACCCTTCTCCTGACTGATACCTTACAATAATGAGATTCCTTTGATACATTGTAAGCTCTCTGTGAACCATGGCTTTTGCTGTAGCCAAGCTCTGTGCAAACCATGGCTTTTGCTGTAGCAGGCAACAAAGTAAATGTCAGGAAAATCCTGTTAGGACAGCTGAACTTTAATTGATGGCAGTTGTTGTCTTTCGGCTAGTGGTCGCCACAGCGGAACTCCGGTCCGCTAATGATTGGCAGTAGATTTTCACGAACGCCGAGATGACAGCTCGATGTTCAACCTTCAACGAAGGCACACCCATTTATGCATGTCTTTCGAACGCCCACTCAACCACAACTCCACACAGAAGGCACTCCCCGCACTCCAGCTGAGAATCGAATGAGAGAACCTCTTGCTGTGAGGTAACAATGCTACCGCTGCACCACCGCGGCAGGTGTATACCCAAAAGGACTGAATGCTGTAATTAAATCAAAAAGTGCTTCAACAAAGTATTAGTTTAAGGGTAATGCACACTTATGCAACCAGCTTATTGTACGTTTTTTATTTTTTATATCACCCCCCCCTAACAGATTTGTTTCTTTCCAATTGAATTGTACAGGTTCTAGGTCACGTTAAAGGTGGGAAAAGTTTTGAAATTAATTATTGTGGTCTCATTTTTTTATATATCACAAAAACCTGGCATTTTAACAGGGGTATGTAAACTTTTTATATCCGCTGTAAGCAGTTATGGGGCTTTCCAAAAATATTCTGTGACTTCTACTGGGAAAATGAATTTCTGTGGCATCAGGTAAACACTAGGAACTTGTCTTCGCAAGGTGCTAAGAGGCCTGCTGTGTTTTTTTTGTTTATTTGTGTCATTTTGAAGTTCTAACAGGAAAATATTGTATTTTTTAACCGTTTTCTTCATTATTATATTTGATACCGGTTTAATACTGCTATCGCCATTTTTATCGTCAAATCGTGATTTTACCACTGGTTACTTTATTTGCATTTTCTGTCAAGATTTTTTTTTTTTTCATTTCTGACATGGGAATCTCTAAAGGCTTATTTATGTTTCAGAAGTTTTCTTCTTGCTTTAAGGGTGTGTATTTGATTTTTATCACTGTTTGGATAATTTGAATTTTATTTGTTACTGTGGCTGTGTGTGTGTTGCTTACTAGACTGTGCAGTTTGTAGAACAAGGTTTTACACAATTTAAATGGTTTCTGCTATATTTTATACAGGTTAGCCCTATTTGCTCTGTGAGAACATAGTTTTTATGGTCTATTATTGCTGCCCTTAGTCAGCCCTTAATAGTGTCAGTGTCTTTTCTGGCTGGTGATTTTCCTCCGGCTTTGATGGATCCTGATACGGCTGCCCCCACCTTTCAAATCCAGTTGTACCTGAAAAGAAAAAATTCAGCAAAATGATTGAC
The DNA here is from genome assembly GCF_019279795.1 of Protopterus annectens. NCBI lineage: Eukaryota > Metazoa > Chordata > Ceratodontiformes > Protopteridae > Protopterus > Protopterus annectens. The sequence goes on along the minus strand of NC_056744.1, from coordinate 692,343,056 downwards.
TCATCCTATGGTTTACGAATCTGTTGTTGCCTTAAGCTGGCCTGCAGACCACTTAACCTTTTTTTCTGTCACTGTCTGGTAAGCGCTAACAGCCCTTTATGGTATTGGGGGTCAGACATATATGCTGGGGGGCTTCCAGTACCTGGTTCACTTATGGAGAAATAAACCCTTTAGATGCAGTGGATGTCTGGAGTGCAAGTCACCTTGCCAGACACAGTAGTCTGTTCCCAGATATTCTGACATCAAATGTAGTTTATAGTAAGAAGAAACAAACTTCACCACATGACAAACAGGTAGGTTATTACCATGTGTAGGGCTGATTTGGGTTCCTTGGCTAAGTTCCTTGGCTAAGAGCGTTTTACAGTCAGCTGGTCTCTGAGGCTCTGCTCCTATTCAGAATGACTATTGGGCTACTTTCTGTACAGTTCAGTCTAATGCTGCAGATTTTGATGAGGATCGTAATGCAGACAGTAGTGAACATTCATTCAGCCCAATCTGATTCATCAGAAGGTGGACATATTCAAAAATCCAAACCAGTATTTACCTTTCTACAGATGCTAGCTGGGTTTTCAGATGTATTTGGCTTATTGAGGACGAGATTCCAAATGTTTTGTCAGTTCCTGAAAAGGCTGTAAGGAAATGCAAGGTTTACTGTGATCTTGCAGCTCTATTTGGTCCTTTGTCAGCTGACACAGCTGAGGTTTCTGCTTGGAAGGTGCGGACACTGTTTCTTGAAATACAGCCACTTGTGTTGTATTGAGATTTGCTTGGTTACATAACCAGAATTTTTCTGTAGATTTAAAAAATGAGATTTTGAATGCTCCTTTAAGTTTTGAATTTGTGTTTGATCCTGCGGTTCCTATCAGAAGACCAAATGTTTAAATTAGCGAACACTCTTATATCGAACTTTAAAATGTGAAACCTGAAAAGGTCGAATGCATGGAACATCGAATTTTTTTTTCCCCTTAGGGAAAAAAATCGATGGGCCGTTCTCTGGACTTTGTTGTTTTCTCCACTGTGGTGTGATCTTGGAGTTGGTATATTTAAGTTGGGGGGGGTGTGGGGGGCTTTTGCCTGTACATTTTGGGATCAGCAAATTTTTTTTCTGGGAAAAAATTCGCTGATCTGTTCCTTCAACATTTTAAGGTTTTGCGTTTTTAAGCCCGATAATAGAGCGTTCACAATTTTTAGTGTTCGATCTTCTGATATAGACGCGATCCTGCTGGTACCCAAATTTTCAAGCAGTGGGATGATGGAGGTAAATTGGTGCAGGAGATGTCTAGAATGTTGTATTTCCCCAGGTTCTCCACTAACAAGCCACCCAACTTCAAAGGGCAGAACAACTCAAAAGCCCAGCCTAACAAGAGTCTGGGTACAAGAGGGAAAAAGATTCTGGTGTAAAATCCTTTTCCTTTTTGTGGTGCAGATAGTAGTTTTGTAACGCCTTACTTGTAACTTGTAAAGATACCAAGAGAAGAGACTTGTCCATTATGGAAGGTGTAGGGATATTTCCCTCGAATGAAGGATTTTCTGCCCACTGTCAAGAATGACTATGCCAGGACTTGGGGCATTCTGTCCTTTCCTCCTTTCCTTCCTTCCCTTTCGACTTCCTCCAGGATTTACTTCAACACAGCAGGCTGGCCATAAATGGTCTCAGTCAAGTGGGTGCTGAGAGTAATTCAGTGACGATACTTTTGACAGTGAACAAAAAAATCTTCCACCCTTGAAGGAAATCCCCCTGTACCCTTCCATACAGGACAAGCCTCTTCTCCCTGGTACTCTTTACAAGTTATAAGCAAGGGTTATAGAACCACTATCTGCACCACAAAAATGAAAAGGATTTTACACCAGAATCTTTGTGGTACCCAAAAAAGAGCTATCATGGAGACTAGTGTTAGTTTTGGCGTACCTAAATGCCTTATTGAAAATACCCAAATTCAGGATACTCACTCTGCAGAAGATCCTGTGTATTCTACTGAACCACTGTTTCATGATGACTTTACATTTGAAGGATGCTTTTCATCACATGCCAATTGCTCACAACGTCAGGTTGAGTCTACAAATGTTCTGCCTCACGCTCTCTAAGAATTGTCTTCCTGGGGTGTATGATGGACACACAAAAAAGTATGGCCCTTCTACCAGAATATATAACTGCCCTTCTGTATCACTATTACAGTATTCATCACCTTGGAGATCTCCTAACAAGTTTAGCTCAGACTGGCCAGTATACCGGAGTCTTTAGATCTTGTATGCCCCATGTGTCGCACACATTTTTCCCGCACAGGATGTAGGGCATAAAGGTGATGTACGGATGCAGTTACCCACAACTTCTTTGTCTCCAGTCCAAGCGCAGTCATCATTCATTAGTCTGAATGTCCTTTACTGTGCTTAGCACCTAACTGTCAGATAAGTGCACCATTGGGATCTTTTTTTTTTTCTTTTGCTATTGGTCATCTTCTCTTTAGGTTACCTGGAGTTCATGTAATCCAGGAAGGGAAAATGTCAGTGTGGGAGGCAGTTTCACCATAAGGATTGTCATGAACAGTGTCTTTTTTTTGTTTGGGTGTTTCCCACAACCATACTTCCTGAAGTATTTGTAAGGTGTTTGTACCTGAACTCTTATAATCCTGTTGTCTTCTATTTCAAAAACCCGAGATTTAAACAGTTATCCCAGGGTAGCATGGCAGAATCAATTAACCCTGAGGCTCTACTGTTAAGCAAAAAGAAGGCCAAGAAATCTTGGCCAGATTCTTTGGCTGTCCAGCCTCCGCTAGACATCTCTCTAGAAGCAGGTGATAGTTCTGTAGGCCATCCATTGTCAACTTTGGATTCTTCTGCCGTGACCCCTTCAGAGGCCGGCATGGATCCTCTGCCATGACCCCATCAGAGGCCGGCATGGATCTTTCCCTTTGCATGTCTTCTGAAGCTTTGTAGGCATCTGCTGCAGACATTAAGGGGGAACCACAGTTTGATTACCTTGGTCTCTAAAGGGATTCCACAAATTCTGCTCAGTGCAAAGGTTCCAGGTACTCTTATTGACTCTCGTCAGGGGTTGGAACCTCCAATGTTTGCTAGGGCTGATGTCCTGCCAAGAAAAAAACTGAAGACTAAACATTCTTTTGTACATCCTAAGGACCCTCAAAGGGAATGGCAAGACTTTACTCAGGGTCTCTTTAATGCCCCAATGGCTGTCAAGCCTCCCCGAGGAGCTCTGCCTACTCTCCCTTGATCTTTACCTCCTAACAAAAGGCCTAGGGAACCTGATTTCTTTGATGAGGATTCAGAGTCAGGTGAAGGGTCTTTGTCCTACTCTTTCCAGATGCTTTCTCCCTTAGCTGATGGTTCTGATGAAGAGGAATCCATTAGCCCTGAATCTTCTTTGGAGGAGCTGTCTTTTATGGACACAGTAGCTAGAATGATGAAATATTTTAAGTCAGATTCTTCTCAAGTGTTTGACATTCAGAAGAGGTGTTATGAGCTGCTTCAGGTGGACACGCCTAAACCTTCTGCAGTGCCTCCTATGTTGGCTGCTTTGTTTGACACCTTTATAGTCACATCTAAGATATCTGATTCTCAGTCCTGCCTCTAAGATACCCGACAGGTTTTGTAAGCTTCTTGAAGATTGTCAGTTCCTGTTTGTGTCTGCTGTGGTGTCAGTCTCACCAGACAAGCCTTCTAAGTTTTTTCTCTTCCAAGCTCCTACCTTCAGATAAGGATAATAGGGGTATGGAGAGGATTGGGAAAAAATACTGCAGCCACCTTGGCCTTTAGGGCCATTAATTACCAGACCAACATGGCTTGATGTGCTCTGGCCTTGACTGCCCAGGCTTGTCAGGTTATTTCTGACTACTCTAATTCTGAAGGAAAGTCCTCCGCTGTTTCTATTTTGGGCATTACCTGTCAGGTAGATCATCACTCTATCAAGTGCTGCTGATGCCTTTTACAGAGCTGCTGCCTTTGGGTTTGTCTTGAGGCATTATTCTTGTCTTTGTTTTCAGTCACTACCTGAAGACATTAAGGCCATGTTGCTGGATGCTCCTTTGGATAATAATCTCTTTGGGGCTGCTGCTGCTGCTATGTTTGTGTTTCCAAGAAAAAAGAAAAGCTTTGCAGGAGCTATTTTACTAGGTCTGTTTTGGTCTGTAAACTGCCTCGTCAGGCCAACAAAGACTGGAAGGGTGGTAGCTGAGCTCCTGTTAAGTCTTCTCAGGCTCCTGTGGCCCATAATCCTCTTTTATCTGACAAGCCTATATTTCTTTGACATTTTGTGCCCACCCCCACAAACCTCTGCCAGATTCCTTTGCCCCTTAGTCTGTCAGTCTCTCCTTCAAACTAGCAGCTCACCACTTCAGATTATTTACTTCTGTCCATCATCTGTCAAGGTTACTTCATGATGTTGAAGTGTCTCCCTCCTTTATCAGTGATGATTGAACCTCCTGGAGAACATCTTCCCCATTTTTCAGAGGTTCTTGGGTCTCTGATGGAGCAGGGAACTATTCAGACTGTCCCTTCTTCCCCAGTAGGAAAGGGATTCTATTCCATAATGTTCTGGTTCCTCAAAAGGAGGGCTGTTGGAGACCTATTCTGGATCTCTCCTTGCTCAACACTTTTCTCAAGGTTCCTTCCTTTTGGATGTTTTCTCTTTAAACCCTATTTTCTCTGTTGCTATCCCAGGCTTTTCTGGTGTCCTTGGATCTGAAGGATGCTTATTTTCATATTCCCATTCACCCTCTTTTTAGGAGGTGTTTGCATTTCACTGTTTCTCCCTTTCATTTTCAATTATCTGCTTTTTTTGTTTGGCCTCTGTACTGCTCCAAGGTTGTTCACAAAATGCCTACTTCTTGTAGTTGCCTTTTGCAGGCTTCAAGGCATTCAGATTTTTCCTCGTCTAGATGACATGTTGCTTCAGGCTCTTTCTCACAGTTGCCTGTTAAAGGCACTGGAGTTCATCATCTCTTCTTCAAAGTTTGGGGTTCACTATCAACTTCCAAAAGTCTGTCCTGACTCCCTCACAGGAGGATGCGTGTCTGGGGTGCAGGATTCAGACAGAGCCAATGTTGGCTTCTCTTTTGCCTGCAAAGGTTTTGTCCATAATGGCTTTCTTTCAGTCTCTCTCTCTCCTTTGCCTGTCATTTGAGCCAGGGAATTTGTTCGGGCCCTAGGATTCATGACCTCTTCTACTCCAGTGCTCCCTCTTACCATGCAGTATATACTGAGGCTTCAGTGGTATCTTAATTCAGTTTGGCTTCAGCATTGCCACTCTCTGGATTTCAGGGTGCCTCTCCTTCCTTGTATCAGGTGGGAATTTGAGTGGTGGATTCAGCAACTTACCGTCAACCTAGGCCCTCCCTCTCCGCTTCCGGTTCCTTCTCAAGAACTGTGCAATGACACTTTAAACATGGGATGAGTGGCTTCCTGTGGTCACCTGAAAGTGCAGGGTCTCTGGCACCCCCATCAGAAGTCAGACCATATCAACAATAAAAAGATGAGAGCTCTGGTTCTACCCCTTTAGGCCTTTCATCCCATGCTGTCTCCAGAACCCCTGATGGTTTACACAGACAACACCACAATGATGCGATATGTCAACAAACATTGGGCACAGAGTCTTACCTTCTTTGCAGGCTGGCTGTTCAGGTCTGGGATCTGGCTATCCGTTAACTCTTCAGGCAGTATATGTTCCTTCAGAGCACAATCTAGTGGTGACTCTTTAAGCATGTTCACAGCACAGGCTCATGAATGAATGCTTCACAAAGATGTTTTGCAGCCGTAGTCCATCTGTGGGGTGTTCCTTGGGTAGATCTTTTTGCCTCCCCACTGAACAGGCAACTCTCGCTTTTCTGTTCCAGAGTGCCATGCCATCTGGTGTGGAGGACGTTTCCCTATGCTTTCCCTCCTCTTCCTCTACTTCCCAGAGATGTGCAGAAGATTCAGCTGGACTCCCCAAAAATCTTGCTAGTGACTCCCTTTTGGCCAAGAAAACTGGTTCCCACCTCTTAATGCATCTGACCAGGGGTAATCACCGTAAGGTACCTCACCGGTTGGATCTCCTCGCACAGGACATGGGGTCACTCATCCATCCTCACTTGTCCACTCTTCACCTGACACTGAAGATTTAAGGGTTTTGATCCCCTTTAGGCATTTCATTCCTGAGGATGTACTCGGTGTTATACAGGAGGCAAAATAACCCGCAAGCAGAAAGTATTGTGTCCAAGTGGAAAAGATTTTCTGTCTGGTACCATGCTCATAGTCATGACCCTTTTTCAGTGGGGGTCCCTCTGGCTCTCTCGTATTTGTGTGAATTGCTCCAGTCTGGCTTGACCTGTTCTTCTCTGAAAGCCCATTTGTCAGCTATTTTTGCCTGTCTGCCCTTGAATTCTTCTTTGGCTTCTTGTTTTTAGGTTTAACAACTTCTTAATGGCATCCTGCATCTTAGGCCCCCAAAGAAGCCTTTTCCTTCTCCTTCAGACCTTAATTTTGTTTTGGAAAAATTGACTTGGGCTTCTTTTGAGCCTGCAGATGTTCAGGTTACACTGCTGCAGTCATTACACTTGGGTTATCCTGCAGTCAGGCGGTTCCCCAGTCGGCCTGAGTTCCAAAGTCTTGGTCTGGCGTCGGTTGCTGTCGCTTCCTCCCTGACATCAGTGCGACAGGGGTATATAAGATGCAGCTGACACCATTTTCTTCAGTCTTTCTTGCCGCGCAGTGCCCGAAGTAAAAGCAGTTCGCAAGTGCCGGTCGGAATCCAGAACCGAAGTCTTCTACAAAGCTAAGTACCCTGTTGGAGAAACTTTTTCTTGCCTCAGACCAATGTCAGTAAAAGTTAATAACTGTATTTCTTGTGGGATGCAAATACCTCATAAGGATTTCCATTCTTATTGTATCCCATGCCTAGGCCCAGACCACGACGTCACTGGTTGTTGGTTTTGTGCTAGGTTTAACAAGCGCACTATTAAACGTTGGTTTGATTTTGCCCGACATTATTTTGGCAGAAAATTAAATTACACCATGCCGTCGGAACTTCCGACGACCGGAATACATAAAAAGCGCAAAGACAAGGACAGGCATCCGAGGCCCAAAACTGACGAAGCCTCTTCTAGGCCAGTCACCGGTTCTCCGGTTTTCAGCAAGGCGCCTTTGCAGCCCCTGACCGCTTCTTTAGAACCACAGGCCACCTCTGACTCCTACATGGAGATGGCTGCTGGGCCTTTGGATGCACAAGATTTTCAGCCTACCGAAACTAACCCTTCAGAGGGATGCGGAGTAGCTGAACAGCCCGTAACTTCAGAGGGTGTTTTCAAACCTACTCAGTTAAGCATTAAATCTTCTTCTAAGTCTAAACCTCCTACAACATTCCCCAGGACAGGCCTCCATGCCTAAGAAACAAATGCTCAAAATGGCCGAAGACCTAATCACTCTGATCAGGGGGTCCCATCCCCCTCCTGATAAAAGGCCTAGACAGGATGCAGACTATGACTCATCAGACCAGGTATCCATCTCTTCAGATTCATCCTCAGACCTAGGATACTCTTTACCCCCTTATGAGGATTCTGATGCTGAGGAATCAATTCCATCAGCCTCTCCACCTTAGGACTACTCCTTTGGGGGAAACCTTACATACCATGAGGGAGCATTTCCATTGGGAGGGCCAGGATTACTCAGAATCCAAGAAAAGGCTGTGAGACTTCCTCTTATTACCTCAACACAGACCCCTTTCTATTCCGCCAGTGTTAGATATTGTGGATGATGTGTATACTGAATCCAGCTTAAACTCTGATTCTTTACCTCCAGCCCCAGTTATTTATTTATTTTATTTTACATTTGTTAACCGGGATAGTCCGACTGGATATATGTCCATTTTCAGCGGAGGCCCGTGGAGAAAAGCTCCAACAATAACAAACAAGAAAAAGACAATATACAAAAAGACAATGTACAAAAAACAAAACAATTTTTTTTTTTTTTTTTTTAGCAAGGAGCCGAGAGTTATCATGAGTAGTAGTGACAAAATAATCATAAGATACCATCAAGTGAGGTTGGAAAAAGTAGCAGTTGCTAAGGGTGATCCTTGTGGATAGTCCATGGATTAGCCAGGTTTGGTACAGTAGCAGGTCCATTTTGACCCCAGGTATTGTTTGAGCTTGGCTTTGAAATGATTTATAGAAGAAAGTGAGGTATCTCAGGGGGTAGATCGTTCCAAGATCTACCTAGAGAGTTAGAAAGGAGAGAGTCACCGGCTAGGTTATTAGTTTGTCTGGATGAGGACTCTGTTAGAGGAACGCAGTGGTCGTGAGTTGTGATACAGGGTGACTAGGTGTTTGAGTGCAGGGGTGTTTTCAGGGTTGTCTATGATTTTGTGGGCCAAAATCAGTTGGTTGTAGAGTGATAGACTAGGTAGTTCGAGCCAACTGAGCTGGGTTAGGTTGATGCAGTGATGTGTCCTAAAGGGGAGCCCAGTGGCAAATCTGGCTATGTGATTATAACAGGTAGTGATCTTATTTAGAATTGTCTTGTTGTTTAGAAGAAGAGGGGATGCATATAGGAGAGTAGAGAGAAGGCGAGATCGAGCAATGGCTACCTTGGCTGGGGGAGTCAAAGTTTTTTATTCTATACAGGGATCCTAGTTTTTTATTGATGGTTTTGATCAATTGGTTAACGTGTAGGTCAAATTTTAAGTTGTTGTCAATAATGACCCCTAGAAGTTTAGTAGATGGGTCAGGTGAGATGATTGTGCCATCCTTAGATTTAATTGTAATGTTTATGGGGCAGGACCTTTGTGTTGGTAGGAATATTAGCATTTTAGTCTTTTTGGGATTCAATATCAAGCGGCGGTTGGAGAGCCAGTTTTCTATTGTGTTAAAGGTAGTCTGGGTAATTAGCTGCAACTCTGAAGAGGATGTAGCAGAGCAAATAAGTGTAGAGTCATCTGCATATTGGATGCAGTTAACTTTAGGTATGACAGTGTGCAAATCGTTGATAAAAATGGAGAATAGTAGTGGGCCTAATATAGAGCCTTGTGGAACACCCAGGGTATTGGGTAACAGAGTGGAAAGTTTATTTTGCCAAATTACAGCCTGTTGCCTACCACTTAGGTAGGAAACAAACCATTGTAGTGCTTTTAGATCTAGACAGAGTGATTGTAGGGTGTGGATTAATAGTTCATGATCCACCATATCAAAAGCTTTGGACAGGTCCAGGAATAGAGCTGAAGAGATATGGTTATTGTTACGATAATAGTTTATGCTATTTGAGAAGACTAAGAGGGCTATAGTGGTACTATGGTGGGGTCTGAAGCCATGCTGTGTATCTGCCAGGAGATGGTTGTTTATTAGATGATACATGAATTGTTTTTGAATACATTTCTCCATAATTTTAGCTAGAGGAGAGAGTATGGCTATGATCCTGTAGTTAGAGAGTTCAGTAGAATTACCCCCTTTATGGAGAGGAATGATGTAGGATATCTTCCAGATATTAGGAATTTTAGCTTCTTTTAAGGTGCAGTTGATGAGTAATGAGACTGGATAGGCAATGGCATCAGCTGACTTTTGTAGGTATTCAGCTGGAAGTTGGTCAGCTGAGAGGGTGGTAGGTTTAAGTTTTCTAAGTAAGGTACGAATAAGTGATGTTGCAATTGGTTGGAAGCTAAATAGTGGTAAATTGTTTGGGGTGGAATTATCTGGGCTGTGGGGGCTGAGGGGCAGCGTACTGGCTAGGGCTTGGATAGTCTTGGTAAAAAAAATGATTAAAACTGAAACTGCTTCTGGGGGTTTGTCCGTGAGGGCGGCTGGTACAGGGGTAGTAGTTTTGCCAGGGTTTAAAAGATTATTTAGCCCTGCCCAGAACTTTTGAGGGTTATGTTGATTGGAAGTTTGTAATTTGCTGTAGTATTGTTTTTTGTCAAGTAGTATTAGTTTTTTAGTTGCATTCCTAAGTTGCCTGTATTCAATTTGATCTCAAGGGAGTTTGGTAGTTCACCATAAAGCCCAAGCATTGTCTCTAAGTTTAATTTTAAGCCTAGTCTCTTTTGAGAGCCATGGTGTGGCTTTTGCCTTGGTTTTCTTAGAGCGGATGGGAGCATGAAAGTCAAGGATCTCAAATGAATTTTTTGTTGAAGTAGGAGACTGCTTCTTCTAGGGGGAGATGTTTTAGTATATTCCAATTACAAGAGTAAAGTTCTTGTTGAAATTTGGTTAGGTCAAAGTTTTTTTTATTTCTGACATGTCGAAGTAGGGGTTGTTTTGGATTGCCTGCTTTATGTTTGATTATATATGTAAGGTAGTGATCACTTACACTATCAGGGAGGGTACCAAATGTATACTGGCTAGGGTGATTATTAATGAGTACCCAATCGAGTATACTTTCTTTCTGGTTAGGTTTACCTATTCTAGTTGAAGTATTAATAACTTGCTTGAAAGAATGTAAGTTAACATGAGAGGTACGAGACTGAGGAACATGTATTCCAATCTATATTAAAGTCACAGAGCAGTAAGGTTTCTTGAGGGTAGTGATTAGATATCCAGTGGAGGGTATTTTCTAGTGTGGCTATATTGTTACCTGGGGGAATGTACATGCAGATTATATAGATACATTTACTGTTATTAAGATTCAGTTTGGTAGCTAAGATTTCTGAATTATTAATCTGAGGTGATTGTATAACATCTGTAGTTACAATCATGTCAGATTTATAGAGTACTGCCACCCCACCCCCTTTTCTGGAGGCCCGGTCCAACCTGTGTATGTTATACCCAGGGAGAAGTATTTCATTATCAGTAGTTGTGGGTTTTAACCAGGTCTCAGAGAGACACAGTATATCAGGAGCGAGAACAGTAAGGAGAGCATGGAGTTCATGCAGTTTGTTATTGATGCTTCTGATGTTGAGATGACAGGTAAGAGAGTTGGGTGGATGGAGTGTTGTAGGGTTTTGGCTTTAGTTATAGGTAGGGGGAGAATATTTATTTATGTTGGTAGGGCCCGGGTTAGGGTGTATATCTCCAGCAAGTAACAGACTAAGTCTTAGCTTAGAGATATAAATGTCATGAATTTATTTACTATTTTACAGTAGTGTTTCAGTCTAAGGCTAATTTTACTGGTGTGTGTGCTGGGAGCATAGCATAAGAGTTGTCTTTGTACTGCTGATGTGAAAGAAGTTAGTATGTTTAGTTTCTAGGGTGTTGGTATGAGCATTTGATACATGGAATCCTAGAAGAGGTTGGGATTCATATAGGGTTAAGAGGTATGGGGCTAGTAGAGTGGGTATGAGAATGAAGTACCACATGTCTGAAGAGGTAGGGAGCTATAAGTCTGGGAGTCCGCTATAGATTTATTGAGGAAGAGAGAGGGAGGCAGGAGAGTTCTAATAAGTGTAAATAGTAGCAGAGGGTGAGTGAGGGAGAAAGGGAGTTAGAGTAGCCGGAGGGTGATTGGATTGAGGTGGTGTGGGTGTGGCTCTATGGCTATAAATGTAGATGTAGTGGGGGCGGGTGGGATTAGGGGGCAGGGAGGAGAGCGGAGTGAGCCCGAGCGGGGCTATACCATACCAATCAGCTTTGGCCCAGCTAGGTAAGTATTTTAGCTGAAATGCTAGTGGTTTAACTAAGGATTTTTTTACAGATTAGTCTTGGGAGATAAGCTATTTATGCTGCAGTTTACAACAGTTGTAATTATAATGTAATTATATTGTAATTATATTGTGTGACCACCTTGGCTCTCTGGTAGAAGCTGTATGCAGTTCTAAAAAAAACCTCCAGCAGAGTTAGGTGAATTTCTTGAGTCTTGGCGCTTAGAGGGGCTATGTCGCAAGGGAACTACCTAGGAAATATAGAATAAAACCAGGAAGGAGATTAGAAAAGGAGTTCATACATATTTAGAAGTTAGTGCAGATAGTATACATTTTGCAGTTTACATTGGTTGTTACAATCCCCTAAAGGGTTCCGCACGCTTCAAGCTGCAGTTACATGTCCTTCAAGCAACATAAGATTAGTTAATTAAGTAACCCATCTGTTTGGGTCCAAGAAGCAATTTAACAGTAAAAATACAAACAGAGCACTCGTACACTTTCTGTAGCAGAAAACAGCTAGTTTTCAATAGAAATTGATAGTAAATATTCAACGGCGTTCAGTCAATAGCGTTTTCACCAGTATCTATTATTTCACATAGACTCTAGTAATTAACTCAACTTTTACTGTTAATCTCTTCACTTTAAGCAATGAACCACCGTGTCTGGAGTAGATTTCTGTGTTATAGGTAACAAAACAGACTATAGCACTACGTTCAACACTAGAGTTAATTATGTCGTTTAAACAGCATTACAACCATTTAACAGGAAGCAGAGTATGTCAAGCCGCCTATGTTAACAGAGCAAATCCTACTGCAGTTTAAAGAGCGTTTCTAAATTAGTAGCCATCTAATATATCAAAAACCATTTTAAAAATGAGTAAAAGTAAAAGAAACAGCAGTTTTAGACATACCAGTTAGTTGAGGATGCTGCCATCAGGGTCTAGGTACTTTTGGATATTTAAAAAAATGGTGGGTTTTTAGTAGGTGTACTTGCGACCTCGCTCAATTGGTTGGGGGTGGGTTTGCTTGAGAAACGAAGCGGGGCTATACCATACCAATCAGCTTTGGCCCAGCTAGGTAAGTATTTTAGCTGAAATGCTAGTGGTTTAACTAAGAATTTTTTTAGGATTATGTTTTCCCACAGGGTAGAATTAGTCTTGGGAGATGAGCTATTTATGCTGCAGTTTACAAGAGTTGTATGCTTACTGCTTAAAACAATAGTGGGGATTTATTACACAAAGGTAGGTAGTTTTAAGAAGTATTCTAATGGATGTTACACCGTGGTGTTTTTCAGTGAGCAGGGTTAGGTCAAGCCTAGTACGGGAGGGGAGAACTACAAATGTACCTTAGACCCAGAGACAGCAGCCTCCACAAATTAAAGTAATTCTATTGTGTGACCACCTTGGCTCTCTGGTAGAAGCTGTATGCAGTTCTGAAAAAAACCTCCAGCAGGGTTAGGTGAATTTCTTGAGTCTGGGCGCTTAGAGGGGCTATGTCGCAAGGGAACTACTTCAGTGGTATTATTTTAAGCTTAAAATGGTGGCTTCCGGACCAATGGTTAGAGTTGCAGGGTATCTGTTAAGGTCCTCAAACCTGTGTTGCCTGTACTGTGGCCAGGAGAAAACCGCAGGGAAAAATCCACTAGAGCAATGTTCCTTTCTTTGCCTTTCTCATCATGTTCACAGAAATTATTTTCTTCAACACAGACAAGAGTGATACAGCAAGTGGAGACAATATTGACCGAGATGATGTTTTCCGTACTCCTCCAACCAATTAACTGCCGATTTCTGTAAAAGTGAAGCAATGGGTTACGTCAGCAGAAACATCCAGAAATATAGACACTAAGGGTATATCAACCACTTGATCTGTGCACCTTTTAAAACTATAATTATGGTTTTAGTAAGTACAACTGAGCATTTAACGCCAGCGATTGACAGATACTACCGAGTCCCTGACTCTCTCAAATTTCTTTATAAAAGCCCTGTTGCTGACCCTGAAACTATTTCTCATGGCCCCAAAGGAATTAAGGCCTCATCAGCAAAGAATCCAATCCCCTCTGATAGAGATTCCAGAGCATTACACAGATGGGGGAAGAAAGTATATACATCCGCAACTTTAGCAATGAGGGCTTTAAATTGCCAGTTTCACATGCTAAAATATCAGCAATATGTGATGTCTTAGTTGAAACAAAAAATGCTTCCAGACTCTGATCCTCCTAATTTTAAGGAAATGCAGGATTTATTGCATGCAGCTGAACAAGTGGGAAAACATACTGCGCAATGTGGATTTGATTCTTTAGAGGCCTCCTGTAGCGCAGCCGTTACAGGTTCTGTCATTAGAAGACATGCTTGGTTAAAAGAGCATACGTTACCAGATCATGTTAAAGCAAAACTATTGGATGCACCTTTGCAGCAGGATGTGTTATTTGGAGTTAAGGCAGAAGAGATATTAAAGAAAATGGAGGATAAGGCAAAATCTATGCAAACGGTGAAGGATTTCTTACAGGTTCAGCCTCCTCGATTTAGCAGAAATTGACCAACAAAGAATTGGTCCGTTACAGACGGACCTCAGAGGGGCAGATACAGACGTCCAAGAGGGTAGAGGTCAACCACAAAGTCCTTACAGGCCTCAACAATGGGTGCATCAGCCCAGAAAGAAGGGGAAGACAGGCCCCAACCATATAAAAAACAGCCCCAATGACTTCACACTACAGCTGCCAAACCGTTCTCTCTTGGCAGCCCCCTTGGGAGGAAAACTGGCACTTTTCTATCACAATTGGCATATGATCACCAAAGACAAATGGGTTCTCAACATTGTATCTCAAGGTTACAGGTTCCACTTTCACACTCTGCCAAGGTTAAAAGGAATGGCAAATCTGCCACCAAATCAATGGGCAGAGGCTCAAAAACAAATTACGACACTCATGGACATGAGAGCTATTCAAAAGGTACCACCACAGGAACAAGGACAAGAATTTTACTCATGACTCTTTCTGGTTCCCAGAAAGGACAAAGCCTGGAGGCCCATTCTGGATCTTTCTTCTCTAAAGTCTTACCTGGATGTTCCAAAATTCAAAATGTTGACACTACAGCAGCTTCTTCCCATGCTGGGCAAGAAAGCTTGGCTAGTAATCTTGGACCTCAACGAGGCATACCTGCATGTCCCTATCAGACAAAACTGCAGAAGATACCTCAAATTCATAGCTGGTTCAATGCACTACCAATTCTCTGCACTGCCCTTTGGCTTATCTACTGCGCCCTGGGTCTTCACAAAGTGCCTGGCACCAGTAATTGCATTTTGCAGACGGAAAGGAATTCAAATTTATCAATACCTGGACGATTGCCTGATTCAAGCAGAGAGCAAGGACATTCTTCTAAAGCATCTGGCGTTTGTAAAAAAGTTAAGTTGCCTAAGGTACACAGTAAATGAAAAGAAATCAAAACTAGTGCCCTCACAAGAGAGAATATTCCTGGGTGCCAGCTTGAATACAATGGCCCAGATGGCTTCTCACGCCAGACAAGCAAGCACAACTGACTCAATATTTTCAGTTGATGGCAACAAGAACCCAACTCCCTGCAAGAAAAATTCTGCAGGCCTTTGGTTACATGGCATCTTGCATACTACTAATTCCATATGCCAGACTGCATATGAGGAAACTACAATGGTACCTAAAGAGTTTCTGGTCTCAACACTGTCAAAGTTTGGAAACAGTAATACCACTAATTCCTTGCCTTCAACAGGAGTGTCGATGGTGGGCTCAAACTTGTCACCTCAACAAGGGACAGCCTTTCATTCAACCCACAGCCAGGCAAACACTGACAACAGATGCATCAGATTACGTCTGGGGAGCACACATGGGAGGAAATGTATTCAGGGCAACTGGCCTGCAGAACAAAGGCATCTTCACATCAACCAAAAAGAGATGCTAGCTGTACAAAATGCCCTTATAGCTTTCAAGGACCTTCTGCATCCAGGACAACTACTACTAAAGACAGACAACACCACAGTTATGTGGTACATAAACAAGCAAGGGGGCACTCACTCTTATCCCCTCTGCAGACAAGCTATGACCTTGTGGAACACAGCACTAACCTATCAAGTTCATCTGCAAGCACAATTCCTGCCAGGAGAGAAAAACACACTGGCAGACAACTTAAGCAGAAACATCATGGATCCCCACGAATGGGAAGTGAATCCACAAATATTCAGAATGATAAAACAAAAATGGTGGAGCCCAGACATATATCTGTTTGCATCCCCAATGAACTGCCAGCTACATACATTCTGCACAAGGACTTACCATCCACAAGCATGGAAAGTGGATGCCCTCTCATTCAGCTGGAAAAAAATCTACAAGTATATGCTTTCCCACCACTACCTCTCCTTCCAAAGGTACTCGTATAAGCCAGGCAAGAACAGCCAAAGATGATCCTGATTGCCCCAGACTGGTCACTCCAGCACTGGTACCCAATCTTAAAGAACTTAGCACAAGGACCACCCTGGATTTTGCCTCAAATCCCACATCTTCTGACTCAGCACAACAATCAGATACTTCACAGCCAGCTAAAGACTTTAAACCTGGCTGCATGGAAGATTCCTTAGTCAAGCAAGCAGTGCCTCTCTCCAAAGCTGTTATGGATGTCATTCTGGAGGCCAGAAGGCCTAGTACCAGGAAAGCCTATTCGGATAAATGGAAGAGATTCAGTGCCTGGAACCAGGCTCACAGCCTTGACCCTCTTGTCCCAAATATTCCTCAGATACTACAATATTTAACTGAGATGCTGGACAAAGGCCTCTCCTTTTCATCCATCAAGATCCACGCCTCTGCCATCTCTGCTCATTACAATGTGGATCCACCAGTTTTCTCTAATCCCTTACTGAAACAGTACATCAGAGGGGCTAAAAACATAAGACTGCCCCGTAGAGCACCTACTCCAACTTGGGACCTCAACTTCATGTTGGAGGCGGCACAGTGGTGCAGTGGTTAACATTGTCGCCTCACAGCAAGAGGTTCTCTGGTTCGATTCTCGGCTGGGGTGCCTTCTGTGTGGAGTTTGCATGTTCTCCCTGTGTTCTTGTGGGTTTCCTCCGGGTACTCCGGTTTCCTCCCACATTTCAAAGACATGCATCTGGACCATTTCTCCCCGGGCCTCCGCTGAAAACAGGCTCTGTGGAACCTAGTCGGACATTCCCGGTCAACAAATGTTAAATAAATAAAAATAAAAAATTAACTTTACCTCCTTTTGAGCCAGCTAACACAGCAGATTTAAAATATATCTTTTGGAAAACTGCTCTGCTCCTGGCAATAACATCAGCACGAAGAGTTTCAGAATTACAGGCACTAATGGCAGTGGAACCTTTCATCATTTTTCACCAAGACAGGGTGTCTTTAAGAACAAACCCTACTTTTATGCCAAAGGTGGTATCAAGTGTGGCTCTAAACTAAGCTATTCACCTGCCAACTTTTTATACAAATCCACAGAATAAAGGGGAGAGACTACTGCATTCTTTGGACATACACAGGCAGTTACGCTTTTACTTAGACAAAACCAAAGCTTTCAGAAAAACTGAGCAAGTATTGGTAGCATATGCTGCAGGAGCGCAGGGCAAAGCCATTTCAAAACAAATTATTTCAAAAGGAATAGGACACTATATACGTTTCTGCTATATACACCATGGGAAACCTGTACCTAACAGCATTAGATCTCACTCCACCAGGGCAACAGCCACTTCAACTGCCTACCTCAGAGGAGTACCTACCAAGGACATTTTGGAAGCAGCAACTTGGAGTTCTGTACATACCTTCACCAAGCATTACCATCTGCCTCTATACTCTAAATCCAATGCTGGCTTTGCCACTGCAGTGCTGCAGGGCCTTATAGCCACCCCTAATGCCTTATAGAACCAGCCACCCTACCTCAGCATTGGGATTCTACCCAAGTGTAATGACTGCAGCAGTGTAACACGATGAACATAGTACAGTTTTGTACCTACCATAAATGTAGATGTTAGAGTGTATACACTGCTGCAGTCCAGGTTACCCTCCCTCCTTCCCCTCACTTGCTGGTACGTACCTATTTCTTCTACCCTTTATTACCTATCGGGAGTATTTTCTGGTAACTGAAAGTTGTTGATTGCTTTTCTTATATATGTTTTATTAGCAATTTGAATTGCCTACCTTTTTGGGAGCACCTGACATCTGGGGCAAGAAAAACTGAAGAAAATGGCATCGGCTGCATCTTCTATACCCTTGTCGCACTGACGTCAGGGAGGAAGCGACAGCAACCAACGCCGGACCAAGACTTTGGAACTCAGGACGACTAGGGAACCGCCTAACGGCAGGATAACCCAAGTGTAATGACTGCAGCAGTGTATACACTCTAACATCTACATTTATGGTAGGTACAAAACTGTACTTTCAGCTTCTCTGCAATACTGTACATGGAAGACTGTCTTGTTGCTTGTTCTTACTTCTGCTTGGTGGATTTTTGAGCTTCAGGCCCTTATGGTCATTCCACCTTTTTTGTTTTTTCACAGAAACAGGGTGTCTCTCTGTACTAATCCTACTTTTAAGGCCAAGGTTGTTAATGAGTTGTCCTTAAATCAGGCATTACAACTCCCTTCCCTTTTTCCTTCTTCACAGTTTGCTAGTGAGAGGGCTGTGCATATCTTGGATCTGCACAGGCAGCTCAGGTATTATTTGGATAAAACTTCGACCATTCATAAGTCTGACAAGCTTTTTGTTTCTTTTCATGCAAGTACTCTAGGTTTAGCTGTTTCTAAGCAAACTTTCTCTTCCTGGATATGTAAGGCCATTTCCTTTTTGTTATTCTTTTCTTGGCAACTTCTTCAGTTAGAGCTTGTTCCACTAAGGCTCTTGCCTCTTCTGGTGCTTTCTTCAAGGGTTTGGGCACCAATTCCATCCTTGAAGCTCCATGGGTTTGTTGAGGGCTGTTCCCAGCCTTCCACCTCCAACTCCTTTTCTTGAGTTTTGTTACTGTCCCTAAGGTGAAGAACACTGCAACAGTGATAGAGAAGGACATAGTACAGTTGTGTAAAATTTTACCATAACAGTAGATGGTCCTTCACTTCACTGTTGCAGTATCCAGTCCCTCCATCTTCCTTTTGGTTTTGATTTGGTTACCCTCCTGGCCAAGGGTCCCCCTTTTCTTTCTGCATTTTCCTCCTTTAGATGTGCATAGCTTCATTTGTCCTATAGAGACTGTTCTCTACTGGTGCAGTTCATTTCTGGGTAACTGTGAAAAAATACCTAACAAGGATTTTCCGAAAGAGTACTTACTCTAACTCTTTCTTAAACTACACTAGTTTTCACCCGCTGCATCAGAAGAGGAGTGTAGTGAAGGGCCAACTAGTACAAGCGGCCAGGATGACTACAGAGGATGACCACTTCTTTGAAGAATGTGAACTTTTGAAGTCCATGTTCCTCACGAGGGGGTACCCCATTGAGTTGATTGCTGACCTTATAAGGGAGGTGAGTAGTAAAAGGGCCTCTGGCCACTTCAGACCCATTCTCTCCCAAGGATGGACAGCAGCCCACACTTTGGAAACCAGCATCTCCGTAGAGAGAGTAACCCCGTGGTTAGGAATAGTATTGGACCACAAAAGGAGCAAAATTGTTTGAGATTCGTGACTTCATTCTCTTTAGATTATGAAGCCCTGATCACAATACTGGGCAAAAACTGGCAGTTGTTACTGTCCGATAGGGATATACAAGGAAAGCTGGGAGACAAACCGCTGATCACCTGGGAAAAAGGAAGGAACCTAAAAAAACTTACTGAAAGTAATAACAGCACTTTTAGAGGCACCCCAGGAACATTTAAATGTGAGGCATGTAACCAGTGTCGACACATTGCTACAGGGTCAAAATTAATTATTAGGGGATAAGACTACTTTCTGAAGAACAAGTTTAACTATAACTCCAAAGCCTTAATTTCTTCAGTTAGCTGTAATGAGTGTTCTTTTGTTGTATAATTCCAATATGAAGATTTGGGTGTTTTATAATTTATCAATATCTTGTAAAATTTTGAAGTACTATTCCCATGTCATAATCATTATATATGATTTCATATAGGTATTTCGTAAGTTTAGGTATTTATTTAAATGAAGAATTAGTAATTATTCTCTAAATCTTGTGACTACATCAGAATGCTTTGCATAGTTAGCCAATCTTGTTGTGGAATTTTGTATGATGTTCATCGTGTTACCCTGCTGCAGTCATCACACTTGGGTTATCCTGCCATCAGGTGGTCCCGCAGTCGGCCTGAATTCCAAAGTCTTGGTCCGGCGTCGGTTGCTGTCGCTTCTTCCCTGACGTCAGAGCACCAGGGGTATATAAGAGGCATCCAATGCCATTTTCTTCAGTCTTTCTTGCCGTGTGGTGCCTGAAGCAGAAGCAGTTCGCAAGTGCCGGTTGGCCGACACCTGGGATTTTCGATTCGAATTTCAGTCCGAAGTCTTCAATAAAGCTAAGTACCCCATTGGGGAATCTTTTCTTGCCTCAGTCCAATGTCAGAAAAAGTTAACAATTGCATTTCTTGTGGGAAGCAAATACCTCATAAGGACTTCCATTTCTTTTGTATTCCTTGCCTAGGCCCAGACCACAACATCACAGGTTGCCGTTTTTGTGCTAGGTTTAATAAACGAACTATCAAACGCCGTTTTGAATTCGCACGGCATTATTTTGGTAGAAAATTTAATTATATCATGCCGTCGGAGCAACCAACCGACATGCATAAAAAACGCAAGGATAAGGACCAACAGCCTAGGAACAAGCCAGACTCTGAGGCCTCTGCTGGGCCTATCGCCGGTTCTCCGTGAGGCGCCTACGCAGCCCCTGACGACAGCAGAACTGGAACCCCAGACAGCTGCGGATTCTCAAACGGAGTCTACTAGGCCGATGCAGCCATCTTCATTAGGCCCTTCCGACACCGGAGCAGAAGTATACCCTGGTGCAGTGGAAACACCTTCGGTTGCAGAAGGTGTCTTCAGACTGACTACACTCACCATTAAATCTTATGCTAAGCTTAAAACTCCTGTAAAACCAAAGAAGACTGTACATCAGTCTACAGTTCAAGGCACCATGCCTAGGAAACAGATGCTTAAGATGGCTGAAGATTTGATTACCCTAATCAGGGGTTCCCATCCCCCTCCTGATAAAAGACCAAGACAAGAGGAGGATTATGCTTCCTCTGACCAGGTTTCAATTTCCTCAGATTCTTCCGAGGAACAGGATTGCACTTTTCCACCTTATGAAGACTCTGATGCTGAAGACTCTATTCCCTCAGCATCTCCCCCCGAAGACTACTCCTTTGGGGAAACTTTACATACCATGAGGGAACATTTCCACTGGGAAGGCCAGGACTACTCTGATTCTAAGAAAAGGCTCTGAGAGTTCCTTTTACTACCCCAGCACAGACCTCTTGCTATCCCTCCAGTTTTGGATATTGTGGATGATGTTTACTTGGAGTCTAGTCTAAATCCGGACTCTCTACCTCCTGCTGCAGCCAAACCAGACAGATACTACAGAGTACCATACTCACACAAATTCCTTTATAAAAGCCCTGTGGCTGACTCAGAAACAATTTCCCAGGGTCCTAAGTGAGCTAAAGCTTCTATGGCTAAAAATCCTGTGCCCTCTTACACGGATTCTAGAGCCCTAGATAGATGGGGAAAGAAAATATACACCTCGGCAACTGTTGGCTATGAGAGCATTGAATTATCAGTTTCACATACTAAAATATCGGCAATTCCTAATGTCTCAATTAAAACAAAAAAAAATGAGCACACATACTGAACAGTCTGATTTCAAGGAAATGCAGGATCTGTTGCATGCAGCTGAACAGGTGTGCAAACATACTTTGTAATGTGGATTTGATTCATTGGAAGCTTCCTGTAGAGCAGCTGTTACTGTCTCTGTCATACGTAGACATGCTTGGTTAAAAGAACAAATCCTTCCTGATCATGTTAAAGCAAAATTATTGGATGCACCTTTACAGCAGAATGTATTATTTGGTGTCAAAGCAGAAGAGGTTTTAAAGAAAATGGAGGATAAGGCAAAGTCTATGCAGACGGTCAAGGATTTTTTGCAGGTACAACCCCCTTGTTTCAGCAGAAACTGGCCAACGAAAAACTGGTCCTTTCCAGCTTCAGACAAATCACAGAGGCAAATACAGGCGTCCAAGGGGGAGAGGTCAGTCACGAGGTCCTTACAAACCTCGCCAATGGGGTACTGCTACCCAGAAAGGAGGAGAAGACAGGCCTCAGGCTAGCAGAAGACAAACACAATGACTCAATCCTCAAACTACCAAGCAAATCTCTCCTGGCAGCTCCCTTGGGAGGAAAATTAGCATTTGTTGCAGACAACTGGCACATCATCACAAAAGACAAATGGGTTCTAGACATTGTCTCTCAAGGATACAGATTCTACTTTCATACCTTACCAAGGATAAAAGAATGCCAAATCTGCCACCAAATCAATGGGCAGAGGCACAAAAACAAATTACAGCTCTCATGAACATGAGAGCCATTCAGCAGGTACCTACACAGGAGAAAGGATTTTACTCAAGACTCCTAGTCCCAAGAAAGGACAAAGCATGGAAACCCATTCTGGATCTTTCAATTCTGAACACCTATCTGCAAGTACCAAAATTCAAGATGCTAACACTACAGCAGCTTCTTCCCATGCTGGGCAAGAATGCTTGGCTAGTAATGTTGGACCTCAAGGAGGCATACCTGCATGTCCCTATCAGACAAAATGACAGAAGATATCTCCGCTTCATTGCAGGTTCAACGCATTATCAATTCTCTGCACTGCCCTTTGGCTTATCTACTGCGCCCAGGGTCTTCACAAAATGCCTGGCACCAGTAATTGCATACTGCAGACGAAGAGGAATTCAAATATACCCATACCTGTACGACTGCCTTATTCAAGCCGAAAGCAAGGACACTCTTTTAAAACATCTGGCATTTGTCAAACACCTTCTAAGTTGCCTAGGGTACACAGTAAACGAAAAGAAATCAAAGCTAGTGCCCTCACAAACCATAATATTCCTGGGTGCCAGCTTGAATACAACGGCCCAGATGTATTATCTCACGCCAGACAAACAGCTGACTCAATATTTCAAAATAATGGCAGCAAAGACCCAACTCCCTGCAAGAAAAATTCTGCAGGCCTTGGGATTCATGGCATCTTGCATATTACTAATACCATTTGCAAAACTGCATATGAGGAAATTACAATGGTACCTGAAAAGCTTATGGACTCAGCACAGCCACAGCTTGGAAACAATACCACTCATTCCCTGCCTTCAACAGAAGTTCCTATGGTGGGCACAGGCATGTCACCTCAACAAGGGTCAGCGTTTCACCTTACCCACAGCCAGGCAAACTATGACAACAGATGCATCGGACTATGCCTGGGGAGCACACATGGCAGGACAGTGCATTCAGGGCAAATGGACTACAGATCAGAGGCATCTACATATCAATCAAAAAGAAATGCTAGCAGTACAGAATGCCCTGACAGCTTTCAAGAACCTCTTACAGCCAGGACAACTAATGATAAAGATGGACAATACCACAGTAATGTGGTACATAAACAAGCACTGTCTTACCAAGTTCAATTACAAGCACAATTCCTGCCAGGAAAGAAAAACACATTGGCAGACGACCTAAGCAGAAACATCATGGATCCACATGAATGGAAACTAGATCCACAAGTATTTGCAATGATAGCTCAAAAAAGCTCAGACATGGATCTGTTTGCAAGCCCCCAAAGGTACCAACTTCAAAAATTTTGAACAAGGACATTCCATCCACAAGCTTGGAAAGTGGACGCCCTTTCATTCATTTGGGAAACATTAACAGTGTATGCCTTTCCCCCACTGCCTCTTTTAGCAATGGTACTGCTGAAAGTCAGATTAGAGAGGCCACAAATTATACTCATTATACCAGACTGGCCACGCCAGCATTGGTATCCAAACTTAAGGAACATGGCCCATGGCCCACCATGGATTTTACCACAAATTCCTCACTTGCTCACCCAGCGAGACAATCAGATTCTACACAGCCAGCTCAAGACTTTAAACCTGGCTGCATGGCAAATAACCTAAACAACCAGCCAACACCTCTATCCAAAGCAGTTATGGATGTCATTCTGGAGGCCAGGAGGCCCAGCACCAGGAAAACCTATTCAGACAAATGGAGAAGATTTTGCGCCTGGAACCAGGCTAAAGGCCAAAATCCCCTTAATCCAAACATTCCTCATACTACAATATTTAACTGAGATGTTGCACAAAGGTCTTTCCTTTTCATCTATTAAGATCCACGCCTCGGCAATTTCAGCTCATTACAACACGGATCCTCCTTTATTCTCACATACACTTTTAAGACAGTACCTCAGAGGGGCTAAGAACATAAGACCGCCAAGGAGAGCACCAACACCTACTTGGGATCTCAACTTTGTTCTGGAAAAGCTTACACTGCCGCCCTTTGAACCAGCTTTTTCAGCTGATTTAAAATTTCTTTCATGGAAAACTGCCCTGCTGCTTGCAATAACTTCAGCTAGAAGAGTCTCAGAGCTACAGGCACTAATGGCAGTGGAGCCTTTCCTCATTTTTCATCAAGAACAGAGTCTCTCTATGATCTTAACCCTTCCTTTATGCCAAAGGTGGTATCCAGTGTGGCCCTAAACCAAACCATTCATTTGCCCACCTTTTTCCCAAATCCCCAGAACAAAGGAGGAAGACTCCTGCACTCTTTGGACATTCACAGGCAATTACGTTACTACTTGGATAAAACTAAGGCTTTCAGAAATTCTGACAAGCTCTTTGAGGGCATTGCATATGTTTCTGCTACACGCATCA
This sequence comes from Protopterus annectens, assembly GCF_019279795.1. Taxonomy (NCBI): domain Eukaryota; kingdom Metazoa; phylum Chordata; order Ceratodontiformes; family Protopteridae; genus Protopterus; species Protopterus annectens. The sequence continues at coordinate 692,318,622 of NC_056744.1, read as the reverse complement.
TGGGAAACCAGTACCTGCTAACATTAGGTCCCACTCCACCAGGGCTACAGCTACATCAGCAGCCTTCCTCAGGGGAGTGCCAACCAAGGATATTCTGGAAGCTGCAACTTGGAGTTAAGTGCACACCTTCACCAAACACTATCCCTTACCGCTATATTCTAAGACTAGAGCAGGTTTTGCCACTGCAGTTTTGCAGGGCCTACTAGCTCCTTCTAACCCTGTTTAACTCCACCTCCCATCCTTAGCTTTGGGATTCAACTCAAGTGTGATGACTGCAGCAGGGTAACACGATGAACATAGTACAGTTTTGTACCTACCATAAATGTAGATGTTCGAGTGTTCACCCTGCTGCAGTCCAGGTTACCCTCCCTCCATCCCCTCTGAACTAGCTGAACTTTTATCTATACCACTTTATTCTATTCAACCTCTGTGGTGTATTTGCTTGTGCCTAAGGGTATTTTATTTATTTATATATATATATATATATATATATATATATATATATTTATATAGCCTACCTATTAGGGGCACCTGACATCTGGGGCAAGAAAAACTGAAGAAAATGGCGTTGGATGCCCCTTGTATATCCCTGGCGCTCTGACGTCAGGGAAGAAGCGACAGCAGCCGATGCCAGACCAGGACTTTGGAATTCAGGCCGACTGCGGGACCGCCTGACGGCATGATAACCCAAGTATGTTGACTACAGCAGGGTGAACACTCGAACATCTACATTTATGGTAGGTACAAAACTGTACTTTTCTATTGTTTGCATATCCAGAACTTTTAGTTCTTTGATACGTTGAAACCAACAAACAAATCCTTTCTGTTCCCAGGAATTAATTATTTCTCTGTATATTTTATGTGGCTAGCTCTTTGTAACTATGAATGGTGTTGAAAGATCAAACCAGATTTTTAAATCTATATTTGCATTCATAATTTTCCTAAATGAGTCAATGTAATTAATCATACGGGTTTTAGTGGGCTTGGTTATGTTATATTGCATACTAATACATATGTGCCATGGCAAATTGAAAAAAAATTCAAACCGATAAAACAATCAAATTCATTTATTGATATTCCAGTTAGTAATTCTTTCCAATTTGCAGAATAATTTGGACCTATTCAATCTGAGATTGTTTTAGATACTGATGCTTTTATATATGTTTCTTTATCAGGAAAGTTTAATCCTCCCTGTTTCCATGGTCTGATATGATGCATTAAAGCTATACTGTTGCTTTTGGAAAACCATAAAAATGTTAGGGCTGAGTTTATTTCTTTGAGTATATTCCTTTTTGGTAACAGTTGTATTGCCAAAGCTATATATAGAATCTTGGGTAGTAAAAACATTTTTATTAAATGTAGTCTATCTTCAAATGTTAATATTATTTTGTTCCACTTTTCCACAGAGATTTTAATTGTATTGATGATATTATTGTCATTTTTTGAGACTAATTCATTATTATCCTTGCATAATTCAATTCCTAGATATTTTACGGTAGATTCTTGTTTCCCTATAATGTGATTCCCCTTCGTCTGCAATTCTTTTTTTATTTAAAAATAAATTTTGATTTATTAAAATGGAGTCCTATGTCCTATAAAATGTCAATTAAAATATCTAATTCTTCTAATGTCGCTTTTGTATTGAATAATGTTAACAATATGTCATCAGCAAAGAGCATTAGAATTGTATTGTTCAGAAACAGCTACTCCTTTGATTTTTGTATTGTTACGTATTGAATCTGCCAGTATTTCAATAATCAAAGAAATTGAATCGGTGACATGGGGCATCCTTGTTTAGTACCCTTTATTATATGTATAGATTCAGAGGTGAAAGGACCTAACTTAACATACGCTAAATTATTTGTATATATATATATATTCTTTAGTAGATGAACAAAGGAAGGAGGAAATTCAAATAACACCGGAATTTTGAATAAATACTCCCAATTTAGGGAATCGAAGGCTTTTCTATTTTTAAGGCAATTATGAGTTTCTTTGTTTTCTTTAACGTAATCTATAAGAGAAATTATCCTTTTAATATTGTCATATGTGTGTGTCTATGATATATAAATACAGTTTGATCATTATTTATTGTTTTAGATAGTGGTATTTGCATTCTGTTAGTTAATATTGTCATAAATATCTTAGTCATTATTTAATAATGATATAGGTCTATATGAGGTACAGAGGTTTGGGGATTTGTTTTCCTTTAGGATTGGTGTGATTAAGGAATATCTCCAAGAGGGTGGTATTAAAGCTTGTGACTGAATTTCTAATAGAGTTTTATGGAAGCAGGATAGTATCTTTGAAGGGAAAGTTTATATATTTCCTTGATTATGCCTTCTGTACCTGGAGCTTTATTATTTTTACACTCGTTTATTGTATCTGTAATTTCTTTGCAGGATGTGGGTGCTTGCAGATCTAGTTTTAATTTTTCTGGTATTTTTTTTTTTTTTTATTAGAAAATTTTTCATCTAAATTTAATTGATCGATATGTATATTTTCTTTTTGGAAATGTTCCATATAGTGATTTCTATAGGCATCAAGAATGTCACCTCTATCATGAGACATTTTGCATTTCTTTTCATGGAAGATACTTTTAATGTTATTAGCTTTTGATTGTATTTTGATTCTTGTGGATAAATTATGCAGATATTTGTGAGAAGTGGCCAAGGTATTAATTTTTAGTTTTTCTAAAGCTAAACTAGTTTTATGTGTTAGAATTTTATTGTATTTATTGTTTAATACTTCTGCCTTCTTTTTCATCTCCAAATGATTTAGATTTTTTTCAGCTTTTACTGACAAAAGTTTGGATTGTAGATCTAATAGTTCAGAACCCCATACCATATATGTAAGCTTTTAATGAGTCCCATATCATTATTTTATTTATCTCTGTGGTGTAATTAATATCTAAGAACTGTAATTCAGATAACCAGAGTTTGAATTCTAATTTTAGTTATATATGCTGGAATTCTGGAGTTAAAGATTAATGGTTTGTACCCATTTTGAAGTTTTAGTATCAATGAATTGTGGTCTGAAAAGGGGCAGGGAGTGATTGAGAAATTGATTTTAGAGTGCAAGTCATGGGCAGAAAATATTTTATCTATTCTAGTTTGGGTACCAAATCTGTGATCTTGATAGGGAAACAACAAAGATTTATCTTCTTTAAATTTGAAAGTATCTACAAGATAAAATGATTCTACCCACTTGTTTATAGCTTTTGATACAGCAGATATATGCAGAGGTCTTTTATTTGTAGTTTCAGAAATATCAAATATACAGTTAATATCTCCTCTTAATATTACGTCGCCTTTCTAATTATTGGAAATGAAATCCAAGTGTTTTTTAACAGTTCCTGATCCAGTGCCTGGGAAGCAGTATAGATTGGTCGCGGTCCATATTTTGTTATTATATTTAACTATTACTAATGCCATAAGGCTTTCTTTATCTTCCTACTTATAAATGATTTGGGAAGCAGTATAGATTGGTCGCGGTCCATATTTTGTTATTATATTTAACTATTACTAATGCCATAAGGCTTTCTTTATCTTCCTACTTATAAATGATTTCTGGGTTAATCAGGTTTGTTTTCCATAAAATTGTTACCCCTTTTGTCTTTGTCTTATAAATGGATTGTGCCAATTTCATACATTCCTTAGGATTCCATTTGTAATTGTCATTTGTTTTTTAATGAGTTTCTTGAAGGAAGACAATTTGTGCTTTGTTCAATTTTAATTATTTCAATAGATTTTCTCTCTTGCTAGGATTGTTTAAGCCATTGGTATTTAAAGATGGTTAAATCCATCTTAGGTTGTTTAGACTGTATTTTTGTTTTATTGTGACTATTAAACATTTTCCTCTAACTATAAAGTATGTGTTTGAGCTTTTAAAGGAAATGATCAGTTTTATACTTTGAGTGTTTACCAATAAAGTAATGTTTTGGTCAGGCATACTAAAAATGTTTTTGTGAAATAAATTTAAACTAATAAATGTTAACAAAACTAAGATCCGCACTAGCCATGGAATGAAAAAACATTCCTAATCTGATGAATAAACGCAAGTCCATCAGATTATCACTCATAACTTGACAATCCAGAACATCTGAGCTCCATAAATTGAGTTATCATATGGAGAATATTTGTAATAGGAATAAGCAATATTTATATTATTTTGAACAGATATAGTCCTATTGTAGATTAGACAGAATTCTAATACAATATAAATGTCTACTTACTGTATAAGCAGTTAATATTTACATGAAATGTAGATGACAAGCAATTCAATCATAGTAAAGTAGGATGTATCATATGTAAAATCTCAGTAAAAGATTATAGCACACAGTTATTTAACATCACCTGCGGTAACATTGTCGCTTCACACTAAGACGTCCTGTTCGATTCTCAGAGCGTCTTCTGTGTGGAGATGTGCGTGAATGGGAGTACCTTCGTTGAAGGTTGTGCGTCAGGGCCGGCAACTCTGCATGTAAAAATCTACTGCCAAGCATTAGCGGACTGGAGTTCCGCTGTAGTGACCCCCTAACTGGGAAAAGCCAAAAGACACAACAACCCTTATTGATGAAGTCTTTCAAAACTTATTACTTAATATAAATGGATGTTAATACTATTTATATCTAATGTTTATAATACAATTTATTTTACTAGTTATATCAGAAGTTATATTTCATTGTTTGCCAGCATTTAATTAATCACTTTGTTTGTTGCCAACTTACTTTAAAGTATCAGGTTTGCTTTATGTAAACATTGATGAAAGTTAGTGCATTTTAATTATCAGTGCATCCCTCCCCCCCCCCCTCCATTTCCTACACACAAGGATTTTCATGTCTGTTGTTTCTTCTTATAAAATGAGTGAAATTATAGGTTAAAAACAACAAATTCACTCATTGTGATTAATGATTACAAGTTCCCTTTCCATATTCATAAATTGCCATTGTATGGCGTATACTGAAAGTTTTTAGATTTAAATGGCAACATTCTATTTTGTATAATCATCAAAGGTTAAACTGAGTGATTATTGTCAATTTAATACTATTTGTTCATAATGCGATTGTTACATTGCGACATTCCTAGTTCAGGCTTTTATTGTTTCCCTTGAGCAACTTTGTCAGTTTGATGTCATGTATAAAACAGTTACCTTGGTAACAGCTCAAGTATTATGTATGGTCAAGATGCATTACAAAACCACAATTTAAGTTAACACAATTATATGACTTGTTATGCACATTTACTTAATGTGAGAAAATCATCATGCTTCCCCTTGATGTTCAATGTAGTGTGTCATTTATGACAAGTTACACAGTAGTGTTATTATACACAAGCCCAAGTTATTAAACTGAGTGTCTATTGTCAATTTAATACTATTTGTTCCGAATATGATTGTTACATTCTGTGACAATTCAGGTTCAGGCTTCTATTGTTTCTCTTGAAAGACTTTGTTAGTTTGATGTCATGTATAAGACATTAGTTACCTTGGTAACCACTTAAGTATCATATATGGTCAGGATGGGTTACAAAAACTACAATTCAAGTTAAAGCATTTACATGACTGGTTATCCATATTTACTTGTATAAGAAAGTCGTCATGCTTCCCCTTAATGTTCAATGCAGCGTATGTCATTTATGACAAGTTAAGACAGTAGAGTTGTTGTACACAAGCCCATGTTATTAAATATCTAAATTCAGCAGCCTGTTTCATCTCATATGATTATATATTTATTGTCTAGCTTTACTAAAATCCTACATTACATAACTATTGTGTGTGTGGATTTTTGGCTGTTGCTTAGTTATTTGAGAGACCACAAGCAGTAATGTTTATTCTTATTAGCTTTTTCCATGCATGTTTATACAGTCCAACGACTTTAAATTATGAGACCCTTCTAGTTTCTTATTTGTTATAAGTATATTGCCATCCTTGCATACACACACATATCAGTACTTCAAGCACGGGCAACAATGCCCATCCAGTTTTGCTAGAATACCGTTTACTAGTTCATGTGCTGTGTTTCCAGGCTGTTCTTAAAATATCCAAACCAATACTTGTCCTGTTCCATTTTACCAGCCTGTTCCATGCAGTCGCTACTCTGCCAGTGAACCACTCAACACACTTACCATTCCCACAAATGTTTACACAAAGGAAATCTGATGAGACTCTAGCACTTCCCAGCAACCCAAAACACCCCCTAGAATCAGCTATCCCCATTTACCCAATATGTCCGAGCAAGCTCACCTCCCAGATCACTGAGAAGGGTACTGCACAAGACCGAGTGCTGTTAGTCTTTCACAATAACTTAGACTTCCACTCTTATGTTAAGTCCTTAATGTGTTTGGATCAAAATGCATTTTAAATATACAATTGCACTTATTTATTTATTTTTATCAATAATCAACTTAATGAGCTAAACAAAGTGTTGAGAGACCATCAATATGTGTACATGTGGTTTAAAACAGCCCTTTTATTCTATATATATATATATATATATATATATATATATATTTTTTTTTTTTTGAAACCAGAAACGTCATTGCCGAGAATCATCTCGGAGGCTCCTCAGAACCATTAAGCATTATCGTCATTCTGTCTCCATTACCGTAGAACGTGGGAGCAGCTGTTTCTGTTAGTGTGTCAATGTACGGTATACCAGAAGCTCGTGATGCACCTGAAGCAAAGCTTCACTTCACTGCAACTTCAAGCCCAAAAATTCACTTCCATTCAGCGAGGCAGCATCCAGGAAAAGAACAGAGAACAAACAAATTAAAAAAAAAAAAATCCCAACAAGCCGCCACAACATGAGACAAAACACTCCTCCAGCCCTCCCACCTCTCACTCAACAGATGTACAAACAAACCATTCTCTGCAAAAATATCTCAAATCATAGTTCTGGCCACCCCCTTCCCCCCCTTCCCCTTGATTCAGGCTAAAACACCAAATGTCTTTTCCTAATACACAAGCCACAACCCATCTTTTCCCAGAGATGAAAACGGCAACATATAACAGCTACCAGACACGGCTCCATCCACATACACCATGTCAGGCTTAATCAAATAGCACTCGAAGCTATGATACCTGACATAATTATGTTTAGACAGAATAATAATGACATTTGTGCTAGCTGCCAGACACAGCTGCATCCATGCACACCATATCAGGATTTGATCAAACAGCACTCGTAGCTGTGATACCTGCCATAATTGATATTAACTATATTTAGACAGAATAATAATGACATTTGTACCAAGAGCTTGCTACTATTATTTAACCAGGGTATACATGACATTTTTAAATCATACTTTAACTGAAGAAGGCAGTAGTCTCCATGACAGCATTTTTTTAAAACACTCTACTGTTACTGCTATTATATATGATATTAATTTGTTACATTTGAGTCTGAACTCTGATGAATGGTACCTTGATGTTATTAGTTAATTAATTACTTAAATTATTATAAGTAAAATCAATGAGAAATGAGCAAGATAATATTCATTGAGTTCAAGTAGGGGAACAGAAACTTCTGTATATGTTGCTTTGTTTGGCTTGTACATTATTTAACTAGTAACCCATCTTGACCTACCTTTGTTTGTGAAGAATTATTGGACTCTTTGAACATTCTGAATAAATCATTACTGTTTCTCAGTTGTTTAAGAATCCCTCCTTTTTTAAATAAAAACAGATGACTAGTGATGTACCATATCAGTTGATACTTTGAGAGAAGTAGTTGAAAGAGTTATTTTTTTGGAACAGCTATCTTGGAATCAGTTTTTTGTTTCTTCTTTCTAGTATCAGTCCAATGATTTGTTTCTTTTATTCTTTTAAGAGTAGGGACCATCCATTCTATTTCATCTGGGATAGATACTATGTTGTTGTTTTTGATAAATATAGTAGCTTCTTCTAAGTCATTAAAAGTTCTCATCTCATTGGCAAAAGGTATTTTTATCTTCGCTGGAAATGCCAGCTGTCCTTTAATGCTGTTTTGTTTCAACAGTTTTATTATTGGCCAGACTTTTTTCCTTTGTTCTAGTTTTCTGGAAGAATAGTCATTGTCAAACCTTGTCAGGCTTTTATTGCATTTTAAGGGTGATTTTCCCCAAGCAGATTTTAATATTAGTTTGTTGTCTAGAAATGAAAGACATTTTATACATATGGATCTAGGTGGAGTATTTGAGTTAGAAGCAGGTTTCCTCAGTGCTCTTGATGCCATTTCAATTCCAAATGAAAGTCCCTCTTTCAAGTCTAAAAATTCGGGAATCCAGGTTGTTAAGAATGAAATAATGTCTTCTTCAGTGTTTTCAGGCAGACCAAAGATCCTTATGTTTCTCCTTTCCCTGTTTTTTTAAGTCCTCTATTTTGTTAACTCATTCACTCCGGAGCAGCTCAGAAAATGCTGCCTGCTTACTTCCACCATAGGAACAACAGTGCAGCCTGAGCTCATTTTCAGATAATCCATTTGTAATACCATACAGGAAACACATGATCATAACTCTTTAACAATAAGAGCTAGACTAAAAATGTAAATGTGAAACTTGTTCAGCAGACACTGACCTTTCCAGCAGTGTAAATGTTGATAGTGTGTATCTAAGTCATTATTAAATATTTGCCAAGGAATGCTGATGTGCATATTTTTACCTTTTTGGTAAAACAAATCACAATATCTTGGTGAATGTACCATGCAGACCCATACAGTTAGTAATTAGTTTGTTTGTATGAGTGTCAGCTTTAAAATGTTACCTTAATCATTACTGTGTGATGCTCCTTTATGGGGCTATTGACAGAAATATGATTAATATTATAATTTGAAGTAGTTTACTTCATTTGGTATTCAACCTGTGGGAATATGGATCTGTATCTGATCCGAGCCGGCAACTTTGCTAGCATCAGTTCCGAGCTCCAAAATCCTTCCCTCACCCATAATACACCTCCACTGCCTTCCATCCCCAGATCTCGTTTGCCGCGATTTGCTTCACATCGTGTTTTCTGAGCTGCAACTAGCAGTGCGTTTATAACTTTCTGTGAGTAGTTACATTTTCTAATTTTCTTCAGATTAGTGTTAGTATAGGTCCCCTTTCTCCTCCCCTCACTTGGTGCGTCAAGGGTTAGTAGTTTTTAGGTAGGTAGTTTGTTCTGTGGTGTAGGTAGTAGCCCCCCCTCAATGTTTTCTGTATCGAGTGTGGTGAGTGGGGGTGTGTGTGTGTGTGTTTACTTAGAAATATCTTGCCTGCCTTTTTTTCTAAGGCTATATCTCTGTTATTTAGGATGGCCTGAAAAGCTTGTTTTCAAGCACTGCACAGAGTATGGCCATAAGCTATACCCAGCGGATGGCCGCATGTGTCTTATGCTTGGGTGTGGCACACCTGAGTGTGGATTGTAATATTTGTGTGGGCTTCAACCCCCGCGTCCTCAAAGGTCTTCTTCCAACTCTTTCCTCGTCTTCGGTCACAGTGGCTGCTGTGACCGCCTCTCCCTCCTCTCTTTCTCTGTCTTCTCCTCCCTCCCAGGCTGGTACTCCAACCTTCTTTACCAAAGCCTGTGGTAGTGGAGCAGAAGAGAGGTAGAGAAAGGGAGAGAGAGTTGAAGACGAGGGAAAAGAGGAAGAGGTCCCCGGACCTCGCTTCTCTCAGTAAGACTCCACGGATCCATGACTCCCCTGGGCTCCGGTCTCCGAGGTTCTCCCTGGAGGTGGAGGAGACACGTCCGGCCTCTTTGGCCTCGGTTTCCTGACCCGCCAGGTCGAAGTCCATGGCCTCATCACAGTCCACCCACACCTTGTCAGATCTGGATAAGATGATGAGGTGCTTTATCCATACACAGATCTAGATGGGGGTCTTGCCAGCCCCCTCCCTCTGGAGGGGGGAGCTCACTTCCTTCCTTTCAACCCATTTCTCCTTCTCCGATCCGAGCTTCAGAGTAGTCTGATCGGAGGTTGGCTTTGTTCAGGGGATCGGCGCCGACAGTACCTGCTTCCTCGACGCAGACAGCTGCCCGGAGCATTTCGGATCCGACCAGCTCGGATCCAAGCCGCTGTCGGAGCCAGAGCTTGGGTGTCGGATCCTAAGGGAGTGGAACCTTTGTCATTGGCTCTGACTTTGTTGGGTCAGGTTCCCTCCCTCAGAGCTCCATCCACCTCGGACCCAGCTCTGATTCTCGCGTTGGACCCAGGGAGAACGACCTCCTTATTGGGTTCTCAGGAGGTTCGCTCTCCTTCTGTGTTTGATGTGGTAGAAAGGGTTCTCTCCATCGGATTGAGACCCCTGACTGCCCCCTCGGACTCCTCCCAGACCCCCTCAGCTTTGTCTATGGTCCCTGTTGTCTTACCTGAGGGGCAACCCATGCTCGAAGAGCCCCAGATGGTTCCCCCCGAGGAAAAAATGGCTTGCGAGCACCCCCCGGAGAGGCCCATTGGGGATGTGCCTCACAAGCATATGTACAAGAGGAGGCACTTAGTCCCCAGAGTCCCTCACCGAGGACACAGACTTAGATGATGGGGAGGGTTCCCCAAGGTCACCTCCCGAGGATGTCTCCTTTGGAGACATCATGGAGATCTTGCTTCAGCAGAGAGGTTGGTCTGCCCCCAAACCTCTTCTGATGAGTCTGTGTTCCTAGTAGCTTTCGACACGGGGCCATCTACTTCCTGGGTGTCCCCTCCCGCGGATCCTTTGGTGGATTTGGTCACCTCGCGGGCATGGAAGGAACTGGACACCATAAACTCTACATAGCTACTAACTGGTTGACCCCATCCAAAACTTCTTGGGAAAATTTTAGGATCTTAGCAATAAAGCATATATTAGCCCACAAATGCATAATACACAAATAAAACAAAAATCCTTCCAACCTGAAATTATGGGAACAAATGTTCAATATTATACTGGCATAAAACATCAAATCTGAAACAAGCCAATGTACACAACAAAAAACATAACATTATTTGGAACTATACTATTTTAAGATACGAACCCTGGAGAAAACAACCACATCATCTACTTTTGAGAGAGAATATGGAAGCATTCATGTAAATAGTGTAAATATGTTTTAAGAATACTGCTTTGAATACTGTATGAGCAACACCTGTGTTTTCTCTTGTGAATGTTTTGTAATGGAAAAAGAAAACAATAAAAATATTATTGGGAAAAAAAGGAAAAAAAAAAAAAGAAGCTATCCTAAAGCGACCTGATAAAATCCTTAGCCCCCCCCCCCATAGGCCGTCTTGGAATTAGGGCTTCCCCATGAACACCATTGTGATAGCAGCAGCCACTAAGAAGGAACTTGCCCAGGAGAGTTCCTGAGTCCACTCTCCTGACTGAGAGTTGCAGATGATAGACCGCCTAGGGAAGCGGGTGTATGCTTCAGCTACCTTCTCGATTAGGGCACTGAATTACTTGGCCCATTTCACCAGACTCCAATGAGTTGGAGGAGCCCCCCCCCCGCCCCAAGTCCATGTCGCAGGAGGACAAGGCTTTGTTCTCCGCAAGGATGGCCACTTTAAAAGCAGTATCTAACACATCCATACGACTCCTCTCCCATGATAAGGAAGGAGCGGCTAGGTCCGGCATGTCCATGAGGCATCATGCCTGGCTCAGGTTATGTCAGTTTTCCAAACCCTTCAAGGCACCGTTTGCCAGTGCCCCGTATGACGGCTCTACACTCTTCGGTAAGACCATCAAGGAGACATTAGTCCATAGTGAGAAGGATTGGAAGACGCTGTCTGCCATCGAGATCCGCTTCTCTAACGCTCAAGGGTCCTTTTCCCGAAACCAGATGTTCCGGAAGTCACAGTATTCCTGGGACACTCTGGGCTCTTCTTCCCCCCAGAGGCAGAGGGGGACTGAATGGACGCCGGCCCAGAGTCAGAGGGGGTTTGCGGAACTTCGGGTCTGGAGAACCTTTCTCGGACAGACCTGGGCAGCAACCTTGAGGAGTTGTCCTACTGCTCTACTCTGGAGGCAGTCTGGGGATGATTGTCCTTGCACCCAGCAGCATGGGAGTCCATAACGGAGTGCTGGGTGCTTCATATCATATCCCGAGGATGTTCTATCCCCTTCATGGGTTCCCTCTTATCTCCCAGACACCTCCCGGACGTACCACCCACGCAAAAGGAGGCAGTAGCACAGGAAATTTCCAAGCGGCTAGGAAAATGAGCTGTCGAAACCGTCCCCCCAGATCAGTCCGTATTGGGCTTCTACTTCAGGTTCTTTTTGGTGCCAAAGAAAACGGGGGACTTAAGGCCCATTCTGGACCTCTCTACCCTGAACCAACAACGAAATACCTGCACGTATGGCTGGTGCATGGCTGAACAGCAAGAAAAGAAGCCAGCACCCAACATCCTCATGTGGCCTTGTTTAGCAAAATAATTTTATTCCATGACCAAAAAGGTCTAAATACTATTCCATAGAAACCAGTATGGTTATACTGGTTTCGGCAAAAGCCTTCTTCAGCAACCACACTTCAAAAAAAGTGAAAAAATTACTTGATCATTCACATATCCTTTATATGCAATCTGATAGCGCCCTCTAGTGTACACAAAGAATACGAACATATTAATACAGATATGAATAAAATAAATATATTTTCATATCTCAAAAGTAACTAACTATACAAGAAAGGAACAATATTCCACTACATATTTACAATGTTTTATAAAATACATTCAAAATTGGTCATTCAACGCAGGTGAGAACAAGGATCCCAATTTCCACATTTTTCTTTGTTAACAATTCATGTAGTGCATGGGCCTCATTGTTCCTAGACCTGATACGGTCAATAACCATGAAGCTGAAAGACCCCATTGAATGTTTGAGCATATGTTTAAATAGAGAACTCGAACCCTTTTTATTTTTAATGTCACTTTAATGTTCCCCGACCCTTGTTTTAAAGGGTCGGGATGTTTGCCCCACATAAAATGCCCGACAGCTACATTGGGCTAAATAAATAACACAACTAGTACTACATTTAGCAAATAATGAAACATTGTAAACATGTGGAGAATTATGGGAAGAGAAACTATTTGACTTTAACACTCTTGGACAATAGGTACAGTGGATAGCAGCCTAATGTCAGTTGACCAGTTATTGTAGTTTGTTTAATTGAACTGGAAACATGATCATATACCCTTTTATAATGACTGAATAAGGATCCCAATGACTGCCCCTTCCAAAAGGAATAGGAACATCGATCCCTAATATAATTATTTAGGGTATCATCTGACCTTAATAGATGCCAATGCCTTTGAATGATGTTCATAAAACTCTTAGTATTTCTCCCATAAGTTGTAATTAATCTAAGCTCCTATGATTTTTCTGTATCCCGGACCCAATATGACAACAGCTGTAATCTATCCTGTTGGTTAGCAAACCGACTGGCCCTAGTGATGTCACCAACTTGATATCCCCTGTTCTTAAATCTATATGTTAAATCTTGTCGGTGATGGTCATATGTGGAGGAATTGGAACAAATTCTCTTGATCCGGAGAAATTGTGATTTGGGGATATTCCTGATGATGTGGATGGAAGCTTGTAGCATGTAGCAGGGTGTTGAACTGTGGAAACTTTCTGAATACCTCACTCTCCAAAGTGTCCAATTCTGTTCTCTTCATGGACACATCCAAAAAGATGATCTCTGAATTACAGTAAGTTAATATTGCAATTCAAATATTCCATAAATTCTAGCAAGAATTCCTCATTTGCTCTCCACACCAAACAGTCATCAAGATATCTCCTCCAAATATCCATTTCGTTCATATAAATGTTGTGACTAATGTCATAATCAATTGTTCCTCCACGTACACCATAAACAAGTCTGCATAAATGGGGGCAAAAGAAGCCCCCATAGCAGTACCTTGAATTTGCCAAAAACACATATCTTTGAAGTAAAAAACATTTATGGGTCAGTACCAATTCTGCCATGCAAATTAGAAGAGTATTAAAGCCTGGTTTGTACATATTAGCCCGATCTAACCAATATTACAAAGCAATGAGTCCTGCCCAATGGGAGATATTCGTATACAAGGAGGTGACATCTAAAGTACATAGGAGCCAGTCCGGCTCTAATTGCATATCCGATATAATGGTAAGAAACTGAGTCGTGTCTGTATCCTTGCCCATATCAATGGTAATAAGGGTTTCAGATGTAGTGTTAGAAATTCAGACAAAGGCACAGTCAAAGAGCCTGTGCCTGAAACAGTTAGTCAACCGGGCAGTCTATTGGGATCCTTATGGATCTTGGGCAAAAAGTAAATATACTGTTTTTTGGGGTGATCAACCTTAAGATGATAACAAACATCCTTGGTGATAATACCCTCCTCTAGGCCTGTGGTCCCCCATAGAGACCAGCTTGCATATAAATGTTCTAGAGAGAGCTCACAGCTTGGCTGCTCCAGTTCCCATGATTGCTAGGACTCCTGGACTATCCTCTTCAGATCTATTTTGGTAGCTGCTCATAAGTCTTTGACCAGGAAGGTTTATCACAACAAGTGAAACGTTTTTCTTTCTGGGCCTCTCAAAGGAGTTTAGCCCCTTTCATAGCTCCTATTTCCACCATTCTTGATTTTCTAGCTGATATCTTTCAACACGGAGCTAGTTCTACTGTCAAAGTTCAATTGGCTGCTATTTTTCACTTTCATGTGGGCGAGAATTCTGCCTCCTTAGCCTCTTCCAGATTGTGTAAAGCCTTTATCAAAGGCACCTTTTTGTTATGCCCCCCGGTCAAAGGTCCTGCTCCCCTGTGGGAATCTTTCAGGTCGGGTTCTCAGTATAAGTTCAGCAAACCCGATCTGGGGATGGAAGGCAGTGGAGGTGTATTATGGTAAGGGGAGGAGTTTGGAGCACAGAGCTGATGCTAGCAAAGTTGCCGGCTCGGATCCGAAACGGATCCGTATTCCGACAGGTTGAAGACAAATGAAGTACAACTACTCAGATGGATCTTTATGGTGAGTACATAACTTCTTTTTTCTCATAATTGATAAATAATGCATGATATCTCATCACCTGTAACAGTCGGATACTACATATCAGTGTACACGTTGTGTGGCTTAATGTCAGCTTCAAAATGCTGCATCTTTTGTGTCATCACCATGCTCCCTTGCAAAGATATAGGCCTAATAATGAGAAATATTGCAAATGTTTAAATTTTCATACTTCAAGACTAAAACTGTGATATATATATATATATATATATATATATATATATATATATATATATATATATATATATATATATATACAGCATATAGACATAGTTATTTTGCCATGCTGTAAGGAGTAATACCGTCTTTAAAATGAGGTGTCATTTAGGACATCGACATGCTCCCTTGCAAAGTTATTTACCAAAATATGAAAATAAAAATCAAAATTTCCATAACTAGGTGCTAAACAAACTTTGATATCTGTACATGTGTACAGTATATATTCACAGTTATTTTACCATGTTGTAACTATTAACACTGTCTTCAAAATGATGTGTTGCTTAGCACATTGGCATGCTCCCTTACAAAGTCATCTTCTTCTTTCGGCTTTTCCCAGTTAGGGGTCGCCACAGCGGATCACCTGTCCGCTCATGATTGGCAGTGGAGTTTTACGGTGTCGAGTTGCCAGCCTGGCTCCCAGCCTTCCACAGAAGGCACACACATGCACATTTACCAAAATATGAAAAAATGTAATGTTTCATAACCTAAGTCCATAAACTGTGATATTTTTACATGTGTACATCCCACAGGCACAGTTCTTTTACCATGTTGTAAGGACTAACAGTGTCTTCAAAATGAGGTATTACTTGGCACAATTACTTGCTCCATACCAAAGTTATTTACCAAAATATGAAAATAAATCATAATTTCCATAACCAAAGTCCTAAACAAACTGTGATACCTGTACATGTGTACAGCTTATATGCACTGTTTTTTTACCATCTTGTAAGGATTAACACTTTTTCAAAATGAGGTATCACTTGGCACAATTACATGCTCCATAGCAAAGTTATTTACGAAAATATGAAAAAAATCAAAATTTCCATAACTGAAGGCCTAAAACTGTGATATCTGTACATGTGTACAGTCCACGGGCACAGTTCTTTTACCATGTTGTAAGGACTAACACTGTCTTTAAAATGGAATTTTATTTAGCACAATTACTTGCTCCTTAGCAAAGTTATTTAACAAAATATGAAAAAATCATAAGTTCCATAACCAAAGTCCAGAGCTCCATATAGAATATTGCTACATGATATGATGTTCAGTTGTAGTAATTCAGAAAAATATGAAGCATACAACCACAATGTGGACTTTACTGTATATAAAACAAATTGTAAAAATGACATAAAGAAACTGGTTGGGGGTGTTTTGAAATGACTGCAGGTAGACAAAAACCCACATGTGGCTTGTGCATTCATCAGTGTGATAACGACTTCTACTTATGTGAATAACAGTGACAGCTGCTGAGAGTGTTATCTGAAAAGTGATGACGACTCAGTGCTGTATTGTAACTGCACTTATTGTTAATGTGACAGTGACCTGCAGTACATTATTGCAGAGTTATGCATGCTGAGACACAGGTGATAATTGCTGCACATAACCTGTTGAGTAGGCATTCATTATATGACCTTGTGCAGCTGTTATGTAACATAGACTTATTATCATCTGTTAGGAGAAGACCTGTGTAATTCAGTAAAAATAGTATAACAGTTCTATTTTATTGAGCCCTTCCTCCCACCTAAATTCCACACATGACTGACAAAGCCAGGAATATTGCCAAAATATATGGTAGCTAACTGCTGGTAGTAGACATTCCATAGGCTCAAGCTTCCTAATCACAGTAGATAATATACACTCAAAAATGTCCAAGGTAGTGCATATGAAGATAACGACAAATAAAACAATATGAGTTTATTAATAATTTGTATATGAAAATAGCTAGATGAGTCAGATGTTAGAATACAAACACACAAAGTACATTTTCAGCCTATAACAGACCATTACGTTTTACCATAGGTCAGCATGTGAATACAACAGACTGAATAAGTGATAAATGGCAACCCAGGTAACGTTCCAACAACTGGTTGTGAAATGCAGTGTTGATATGGGACATGGTAACTTAAAAAGACACAAGCCAGTAACGGGTGTCCCACAAACTGTTGCTCATTGCTAGGCAAATGAGTATAAAAGAAACAGCTGACAAAGTTTATACCACAGAAATAAACTCTGCCACATAGCCCTTGTAGCAAAGCTAACCTTCTACAACTGTAACCCAAATGGATAGCTGAACAGATCAACTGAGGAAGGATGAATAGCTAATAAAATGTCAAGATGGATGTGCTCCACCGGTTGTCTACTTTTATCAGGGATGAAAGATGAGAACTTTGACCTCAGAGGTGTGGACAATTCTGAAGTCTATATTAACTCAGTTTAATTAAAATTGTATGTAACACTGATCCCTGGGACCCTGGGTGTGGCTGAGAAGTAACAACAAATAGTTTAGAAGCTTAGACTGTGTTATCACAATATCCCCAAAATTACATCCTTAAGAGACCTAACCCAGCCACTGACACTGTTTCAAGTCCAATGGGACCTCTGCAAAACACCATTCTCACTACACTCGTCATATGTAAATAACTCAAAAAAACTACCTTCCTATCCCTTTATACAAAGAACCCCAACTTTATTAGGTAATGTCTCAACTCTCAATCAGCAATATCAGTCTCATCAACTTCTTCTCCATATCTTCTGAGAAAGGATAAACTTTACCAAGATATCCCAATTTCCCCAAAATAACAGATTTTATAAGATAAACATTTTTTGTAAGTTGTGTTAGACTGTCCCCTTGTTACTTACATATTTAAGATCATCAAAATAACTTCCACACCTGCTTAGTCATGCTCCATTCTCCAGTCCTCTGCCTCAGTTCATTGTTTGTACCATACCCCCCCCCCCCCCAGTTTCATCGTCCATATATGCACACTATTTTTGTTGTAGTTTTATTAATACAAGTTTAAACTTTCCTTCTGACCTGGACAATAAACTGTTAAATTCTCAGCCACAGCACTATCCAGTTTTCACTGTTATGGTATATTTATTTTATTTTACATTTGTTGATCTTGGAAGTCTGGCTGGGCACAAGGCCCCTTTTCAGAGGAGGCCTGGGGAGAAAAGCAGTAGTACATGCAATGCAAACAAAATCTTTTAAGTTATATGTACAATATCAACAATATTAATATATTTCTTTAGCAAGTGAAAACATACCTCTCAACCTTAAATCATAAGCAATCTGGATAAAGATAAAAAGAGCAGAGAGAGTCGAAGGCCCCAAAATAGGGACAGATTGTAATTATTGCTCATAAAAACTTAGAAATTTGCTAGAATAACAGGTTTTACATTAACATCCATTTTCTGAAGGACATGAAGTCTGGAACTGAAATGTATGTCATTATTTAATGACTTCAGTGCTCACTGATTTGTGAGGAAAACCACACATTTTATGAGTATCAGACCAAAATATGAGGCAAAAATCTTGACATTCTGTGAAAATCCAAACAGTTGAGATGTATGGATAGAAAACCGGGATAGAATTACTAAACTGTAGACTGAATGTTCTCTTTTCTATGTTTTTTATCGATCCAAAAAATGTGCTCATATCTAATACAGCTGTATGAAAGACTTTTCATGGAATAAGATTATCTTGAAGAAAATTCTAGCTGAGATTGGACATTACCCCCTTTTCTGCAGTTCAGTTTGCAGAATGATATGGTATCAGCTTTTAGTGTAGTTGATTTCTTAACTGTTACAATTTTTACTATTGGTCCCTGTGTTTAAAATGATAAACATTTTTGTCCCATTGCAACTTCATTATAAAAAAACTTTTTATGTGGCTGCAATGCTTTATGGGTATGTTCTGATGCTCACCGGTTGCATACATGAATGACAAACATAGGTTCTTAGTGATGGACCGAGACTCAGAATTATATATTGTGCCCTTTTATTGTGCAGTTAGCCTAGTTACAGTCGGTCCTCCTTACTTTCACCTGCCCTCCTTGAATATATATCTGGTAAGGTATTTTATTTCTGAGTGGCAGGAGTTCCATTACTGTACTACTTCTACTACAAAGAAAGTTTTCTTTATATCACTTCTCACTCTGCTCCTGGCGTGCGCGAGCGAAGTAATGTTTAACGTTAACAGTTTCCACCCCCACCCCCCATAGCTACGCTACTGGTAAGGATACGAATCGGTACATGTCAGCAATGATTGCTGTATGCTGATGGTGGATATGGCATGACTTTAGGGACCACTGATTGTGATTATTTCAGATTTTATGCACCACAGTCCACTCAAGGAGCAGAGACCTGCTATGACAAGGACCTTCCTCTGAATTTTGTACCTGTCAGTGCCTCTGATATTTCTCAATGCAACATGTTCCTCAAAAGTAACTGCTTTAGTGCACTTTGGCTACCTCCAACTTCATAATTGCACAGTTTTGTGAGGTAAAATTAGCTTTTTTTATTTTCTGTTTGAGATTGCAGTCTGTTCTGGGGGTAGACTTGTTTTTGTAAAAAAATATGCAAGGGCAGGATGCATGGCTCTGGAGTTCTGCACCAGATAGAGTGTGCGTGCTACCTTAGATCTGGGCATTTTCATTTGAGTGGAGCTGCGCCTTCCCTTTCTTCACTTGTGCTCTTAAAAAGATTAACAGCCTTGCCTCAATGCCAAAACAGATTATACATTAAGTCTGTGGTGCAAGTGCAGAAGTTTTGGACTGAATTGATAGTTGATCAGTATTTTACTTTTTATGAACCTGCGTTTAGCGGTTTTCTGTATGATTTTCATGTGGAGGCAAGCAGCCTATTGTAATTACATTGCTTGTTGTTTATCTTAGAAGGAAGTAGTTCATATTTTGGGAACATTATTAACAAAAGGTGATAAACTATTGCACAA
This sequence comes from Protopterus annectens, assembly GCF_019279795.1. Classification (NCBI taxonomy): domain Eukaryota; kingdom Metazoa; phylum Chordata; order Ceratodontiformes; family Protopteridae; genus Protopterus; species Protopterus annectens. Next base: position 692,298,703 of record NC_056744.1, on the reverse strand, counting down.
AACTATGTTTCTGAACAAGCTATGTATATATGATTTTAGTATAACTATGCACAGTACTGATTTTGTGATTTATTCAGTAGTTTTTATATAACATTTTTATATAATGTTTTTATTTATAAAAAGTTTGTTTATGGATATGGTTTATACGATGAACGTTTTTGTTTTAAACTGAAATGTCTTTTTAAATGGCGTTATTTGGAGCACGCAGTGACGTGGTATTAAAAGCCTGATTTGGCGGTTTTTCAAAGTACCTCTGAAGAAGCTGTAGCAGTGTCTCCAGTGAAAACGCCTTTATTATTGTTTTGTTTCAATAAACTTGGCGTTAAGGTTTTGTCTTTTGCCGAGGTTTTATTTTCGTAAAGTTCGCTTTTTATTGGTGTTGGCTGGTTTTGTTGTGGGCTGTTTACGCACAGCTTGGATTTTAGGAAGGGCTTGCACTTCGAGGAGTCTGCATATTCGTTTTTCAAAAGTTGAGAAAGTAACTGACCGTTCAGATACTTTTTCAACTTTTTTTTTTTCACAGTGGAGCAACAATATGACTGTAAAGTTTTATGCGCTTGTGGAAGACACTCTGGTGTAACATCCTACAATTACTACTGTCACATAGTGCACTCGGGTTTAAGCTCGGTGGCGCTGTGACGATACTCTGAGTTAATGAGTTTAGCAGCCGTGTATTCTGTTTAAGCAGAAATTCTTTTTGGAATTCTTCCTCTTTGAGTCTCCTTTCATTGTCATTTAGAGAAGTCTCTATATTTGTTATTTTTGTATGGCATTGCTGTAATAGTTCCTTAAGAGTTTGTCTGTTTTTGAGAATTTAATTTGAGGTTTTCTAAGACATCTTTAAAGCCATCCATCTTCAAAGATAGTTCCTGTAAGGTAGATGTCATCAATTGCAGTTATTTTTTTCAAAGCAGCATCTGGATGAGAATTCCTTGAGTTGTTCATATTCAGTGACTCAATATATCTCCAAGTTACATGACAGGAAAATTTTTGTACATCTCCACCAAAATTGATATTTATGTAGTTTAGTAGTTTATCTATAGATTTCTGATGTTTTAAACTGAATGTAATACAATTTGACTATATTATACTAGTGTATGGAGCTCTCAAAATTCACTGTTCTAAGTTGGCCATCTAGGCTTCGCCCCCCGAAGTTAAGTTCTAATGATAGAAAACCATAGCTAAGTGGCTTACTGACATTATTTCAGTTTTAAGCTTTACTGGTCCTCAACCCAGTATCATTCCAGTATATTGTTATGTTCAACATTTCACTTAGTTAAGATCATGTGCTAGATTGTCTGCCAGAACCAGGCAGTTATCTGCAGAGAGATGCATTCTTGGAAACCAAATAGGTGCCGCTATAGATCCAAAGGTCCATTCGTCAACACAAAAAGCAGCCTAAAAAGATGTAAAAACAATACACGAGTAGATACCACCACGGTAAGTCCAATAAACTGAGCAGCAAAGTTTCAGTACATTTATTGTAATTATAAAACAAAAAAGATGAGCGCTTTCGCGTACACACAAGTACGCTTCTTCAGATCTTAAAAAACTTTAATTTAAAACATCCTTTTTATATAAAAAGTCTTTCATTCTAATTAAAGCAATCAATCAGTCAATTGCTCAGAAACACAATTTCCTAATGGACATTCCCTAGTTACCTAGCACTTCTCATAAAATCACAAGAATAATCAACATCATAAACAATAAGGCATCCTAAATAATTCATGCTTCCATATACATATCTGTGTTTCTATAGTGATGTTCTTCTCACAAAATATATGGAAAGAACGTACAAATATGCAGATATACATAACGTTAAATATACACAAGCAAACAACCAACAAAATAAAATAAAACAATATGCATAAACTTAAAACACTTAAAATAAACAAAACCTTATGCATCTCTATACAATCCAATACAGGTACCATACAGATACCATATAGATATGCCAATGTTTCATATAATGGCCCCTTACATGGAGCCATTGCTATAATAAATCATATTATTAATTTCTAGAGATATTATTATTAAATCCAATAGTATCATTATGACACCAATAAACATATATACATATATATATATATATAAATAAATATATATACATGTATATGTGTATATATATATATATATATATATATATATATATATATATAATATACAAAAATAAATATAAGCTTTAATATGAATATGTACATAAAATCATTTATTACTACGTGCTTCAAGTATAGGTTTGATAGTTATAAATTGATTAAGACCAGATGATAAATGTGCTCGTAACTTAAAAATCCATTGGAGTTCAACAGTCTCCAAACAATTCATATTGTTGCCTCCTCTTTTATTGGGGGTTATTAGTTGCAACACTCTAAATCTGAAGAGATGCATTCTTGTATCAACATCTGTGAATTCTGATTGTTTAAATGTTGTAGAGATATATTTTGCCAGAGCTCTGTGGCCAAAAGTAACAGGCTGGTGGATAACAAACAGCCCTGAATGGAGTATCTTTTGACATGGGAAAAGGGGAAGATAGTGATGTGGTAGACAGAATGACAAGTGTTTGGAGGGCCAGTAGAAAAGGACTGGAGTCTGCCATTGCTTTCATTCTGACCCCATGTAGCAGCATTTGATAAAGCCGGGTGATTCTTCTAAATGTACCATAACTACTGTAGAGTACAGGAAATCTTCTACCCTGCAAATTGCCTCAGTCTTGTTTACCTTGCTCTTTTGCCTAGAAATTTGAGTAAAAGTTCTGGCAGTATCTGTTTATTTAAAAAGTGAATGTGTTTAGTTTTCCTTCATCTCTGATAAGGTAAATAGGCAGCTTAATTTGGCACTGTTTTAACCACTAGGCCAAAAACTCTCCAGGTTTGTCCCTTATAGCCTGTAGTTGCAGGGCAGCTATTTGTAAATAAATTGAGGCTTTTTTATTTAATGCTAGCATAATATTCCAGGTAATGGTTCAACGTAGAATGTGAACAGTAGTGGGAAGAGGCCTTGGCAAATTCCTCTTGAGAGTTCAAAAAGATTCTCTGAAATCTCACCCATTAATTTAACCTGGGCTGCTGTCCCTTGATAAATGCTCCTGAGCAAGTCTATAAAAGTTCTTAAAAAGACAATGGTCTTCATTACCTCAAAAAAATTATCTTCTCTGTCCCTTACTGTTTCTAATAAGGTCCAGTTATGATTTTTGTGAACAAAACTAGCTACACTTTTTTTTTCCAAGTAGATGACAAGCACACAACTGGATCCCCATGAAGCTGCATATGCCTCTCGTATGCCTTTTTAGCAGTTTTAACTTTTATTGAAATGATAATATCAACATTCTTAAGTGTTTCTACACTGCATTTCTCCTTACTTTCAATCCTAAGCCTCTTATGCTGATTGACACTGCCATAAACATAATCTTTAATTGTTAAATTTGAAAGAAAATAGTATAACAAATGTTGAATTGCAGCACAAACACTTACCTGTAACTGTAAAGTGGAAGTTGTAACTTATATATGACTGAAACTCGCTCCAAGTTGATTACACAAATTAAAAAATGTACTGCAGTAAACAATGTAGTTAAAGCCAGACATACTAAAAAAAAAAAATTAATTATTTAAATATTAGGCTGAGGTACCTACTAGCACAGGACATAGAACAATTTGGTGCATTTAAAAAGAAAAACATATAAATTCAAACCTTTTTCCTTGCTTATACAATTCTTTAGGAGGCTGTAAGTATCTTGTGTCCATATTAGGGGCACGGAGTGAGCTCGAGCGCATACAATCATTTAGGAGGTTGTAAGTATCTTGTGTCTGTATTAGCCCTGCTCCGCTCTCCTTTGCTGCACTCGGGCTCGCTCTGCACCCAGCCTTGCCCCCTATTCTCACCCACCCCCAGTAGTGCTAAATTTAAAGAACCTATGCCACACCCCCACTTCTCAGAACCAATCAACAAATTCCTAATCCTTAGTGTCATATGCTTAATTACCATACCTAACTTACTAGCTATAGACTGCCTTTACTTACTGCTCTATATCCTAGTCAAAGTGCAAGACTGCTAAAATGCCACTACTACCTACTTCAACACATCTGAAGTTACTACTATTTTCCCTCTTACCACTTATGATTATCCCATATGCACTTGCCACCTATAAACATCAGAACAGTCTAGGCTGTCACTACCCTAGATGCCAAACCTCTACTCCAATTGGGCCAAATTTTCAAAACCAAATAAACAAACCTTACTTAGCTACTTATTTACAAAATATCACTGATTCATTCGAACTAGATACATAAACCCAAAGGCCAGGAAATACCAGAACCTAATAAGTAAACTCCGAAAACGTTTATATTTAGGATACAACATGACCTCATAATAGATGGGGAGACATTCACCCGAACCCTGGCCCAACTGCTATCAATAACCCAAGCCCTAACACTACTATTCCCTCTAACTTACAAAACCCTAAGTAGACTTCACAACTCACTCTTGATCGGCCACCTGAACATTAGAAGTATAAATAATAAGATGTGATAGTGTTCAATCTCGCTGTTTGTTCTTACACATGGGGTTCGGAGACGATCCTCGGCTCCGTGTCGGCCGCTTGCAAGCTCTGCATCGAGAAGAAGCTCGAGACAATCTAAAACCCACAATCCCCCTCTGCCTTTACCTCAGATCTAGTTTGCCGCTGCTGCGTTCGCATCGCTGGGAGCTAGCTCGAGCATCTTCAGATAAGATATAACTTTATTTTTTTGTTATATTTTAGAAAAAGTTGTTCTGAAAGTACCTTTAGGTATACTTAGTGTATGTGTGTGTGTAGGTAGAATTCTCGGTACCGTTAAATTTAATTTATCTGGTTAGAGTTTTCGGGGCCTACTACCCCCTTCTTAAATTTGACAACCGGACTGACATACCCATCGGATTTGACTTGTTTACATTGGATTTGTCTTTTATACTGGACTTGACTTTTCTCTCTACTGTAAAATGTCTGACAAAATTAAATCAGGCTTTAAACGTTGTCAGTGTGGCCAAAAAATGTCAGTTACTGACAACCATAGTTCCTGTGTCTACTGCCTTGGCCCTCTCCACTTACAAGAGGACTGTTCAATTTGTCACTCTTTTAGTGGGAGGGTCATGACAGATAGGTGCAGGAAACTCATGGACAGAGGGTTGTTAAAACCTTCCTTTCAGGAGGCTCTGGATGCTTCAGACCAGGCATCCAAATCCTGGAAGGAATCGAAGACGTCGGAGCCCAAGTAATCGGCTCCGAGCTCTTCGAGTAAAGTTAGATCACCGGTTCCACAGACTTCGGGGCCGAGTGTTCAACTGGTGTCGGTTCCTGAGCCTCGAGTCTTGGAACCGGTGATGGAGCTCCCTCCCTCGACTTTATTGAGGTCGGCTCTGTCTTCGGTTCCTTCGACCCGTTCTTCTAAGCTCTCCGATGTCGATGTGGATCGTGTGGTGCAGAAGTTATTGGAGCATTCGGCCCTATCCAAACTTATTTCAGTTTCCACCCAGTTGGTGTCGAAACTTGAAGGCCTCCCATTGTCTCCATCCATTCCTCCTCCGAGACCTATCGAGTCTTTGGAGCCGGAAGAGGTTGATCTTCTGATTGTGGAGCCCTCGGGTCCAGAACCGTCCTTCTCTCGGTCTGTTCCTCTCACCTCGACTCCGTCGGACCGGTACCGAGTCTCGGAGCCGGCGATCAGTCCTTGGTACCGGGGCCGAGAGTCGAACCGGCGTTTGGTTCCGACCCTTCCCTCGGGGCCTCGGCGGATCGATTCGGCTCCGTCCTCGGGTCGATGCCTTCGGTGCCTGTTTGGGATTCTTCCCATTTCTTGAACCGGGAGATTCTTCGACTCGGGCCCCGGGGCTTCGATCTGATGAGGAAGGTGTTGTCTACCCAGACAACCACATCAGTAAAGCAACCTCTCCTCCCCATAAAGGGCCGTTATCCTCCTCTGCACCCACGGCCACATCCAAGCGTCGAGCACCGGTGTCTCAGTCACCCCTGGAGGTGCCCCTCTTCCTCGGAGGCTTCTTGGATGCTCCCCATGAAGAAGTCCCTAGGAAAAGATTGTGTAAGAGGAGGCGCTTGGATTCTCCACAAGAATCCTTGACATCCGATACTGACTTAGATGAGTCAGAAGGGTCCCCTAAGTCACCTTCAGAAGATGTCTCTTTTCTGACATATTGGAGATCCTGAAACAGAGAGGTGACTGGCAGTCCCTCCCCTTCTGAGGATAAGCCAGTCTTCCTGAAGGCATTCGGTGCTCGGCCTTCTTCCTCCTGGGTCACTCCGCCCTTGACGAATTAATGGAACTTATTGCTCGAAGGCGTGGGAACTCCTGGCACAGTGGAACCAGTCCCAAGGAAGCCCAATAAGTATATCACTGCACCCCAGGACAAGACTTACTTAACAAAAGGAGTTCCAGTGGGCGCTATGGTGGTGGCAGCGGCCACGAAAAAGGAGATGTTGGAATCTTCCTCATCTGTCCATCCCCTAATAAAGATTCTAGGACTATGGACAGGTATGGGAAGCGCATTTTTAGTTCAGCGGCTTTTTCCATGCGATCCCTGAACTATTTGACCCACTTTACACGACTACAGAGGGATCTAGTCAAAGAGTTGGGAGATACCCTCCAGGGTACTACAGATGCTGCTGTCTCAGAGAAAGTGACAGCGCAACTTAATACCCTTACATCCATTGTGAACTCGTCCATGAGGCTGATCTCTTACGCGGCGAAGGTTCGAGTAGGGCAGCAGCTTCAGCGATTGCTCTTCGCAGACAATCCTGGATGCGCTTATGTTCATTTGTGGAAGCCTTCAAGTCTTCCTTTACTAACGCCCCATTTGACGGTGCCACTCTCTTTGGCCCCAAAGTAAAGGAGACCCTTACCGGTGTGAGCAGGAGGGAAAGACTCTGTCTGCTGTCGAGTCCGTTTTCCACCCCAACCAGACCGTACCCCAAAGGGCAAGCGTGGTGGAAAAATGTGGTTTGAAACCCCCAAGGATCTTTCCCAGGCACACAGGGTGATGCCCCTTCTAGAGGCAGAGGAGGGGGCAGAGGTGGAAGACGCTGCCCTGGCGGCAGAGGGGGTCCGCAGAATCAAGGTGACAGGGATACACTCCCTGGTAAACCTTTCCAGCACTCCTGAGAGGAGGCCCGACTGTCCTGCTCTGGAGGCAGTCGGGGGTCGCTTAGCTTTATACCCTCAGGCCTGGCAAAACATAACTACAGACAAGTGGGTAAAAAGCGTGGTTACCAGAGGTTACAATATACCCTTTCTATCCCATCCCATTCCATAGAAATTTCAAAGCTGCTAGAAAAAAGAGTCATCCAACCAGTCCCAGCGGACCAGCAAGGATTCGGGACTTACTCAAGGTTCTTTTTAGTTCCAAAGAAAACAGGGGACTGGAGGCCCATTCTGGACCTAAGCGACCTCAATACCTTCGTCAAGAAAGAAAAGTTCTGAATGGTCACGCTTCAATCGATCCTTCCATTCTTACAGAAGGACGACTGGATGTGCTCAATAGATCTGAAGGATGCATACTACCACATCAAAATGGCCAGGGTATCCAGAGATCATTTGCACTTCCGGCTGGGTGCCAGTCACTTTCAATTTCGAGCCCTGCCCTTTGGTCTGACCTCAGCCCCCAGGGTCTTCACCAAATGCATGGCAGTGGTAGCGTCTCACTTGAGACGCCAAGGATTCCAGGTGTTTCCGTATCTGGACGACTGGCTCCTCTCTGCCACCACCCAGCGTCAACTAGTACAGGCCAGAGACTATACTCTTCAACTGTGTATTCACCTAGGAATTTCCGTAAACTTCGGAAAATCCTTACTACAGCCATCACAAAGTATCTTATTCATAGGAGCGGAATTAGATACACATCAGTTAATTCTAAGACTTCCTCCAGAAAGGATACTTTCACTTCAGACTCACATCGTCTTCTTCTCTTGTCCAGGAAATCCCCAGCAAAACTGGTACTGAAGGTTTTGGGACTCATGTCGGCTTCTCTTATAGCAATACCCTTGGGAAGACTGCACATGAGAGTCCTACAATGGCTACTATTTGCGCAATGGTCGTTCCAACAACTACCTCTAACACACGAGATTCTCATAACGAACACATGCAAAACACACCTAAACTGGTGGCTCCAAACATGCAACCTTTCCAAGGGGAGACCATTTGTGCTACCCACGCCTACAGTTACGGTGACCACGGACGCTTCCCTGATAGGGTGGGGGGGCATCTTTCAGGGACAGACAGTCCAAGGCGAATGGACCAATTTAGAGTACAATCTGCACATCAATGTTCTAGAGTTGAGGGCAGTGTTTCTAGCGTTGCAACACTTTGCTCCCCTTCTTCCTCTGGGAACTATTGCAGTTCAGACGGACAACATGTCGGTAGTCTGGTACATAAACAAGCAAGGGGGAACCATGTCCTATCAGCTATGCAGAGAGGCCATGAGAATCTGGCAATGGGCGGAGTCCACGGGTCGCTTTCTGATAGCAACGCACATCCCGGGGTCATCCAACATCATAGCCGACAGGCTGAGCAGAGCAATTCTGTTACCGCAGTGGTCCCTAAAACAGTCAGTTGCGAAAAAGATTTTTCGCACGTGGGGCCAGCCGTCCTGCGATCTGTTTGCGTCTCCAATGAACGCCAAATGCAGGAGCTACTTTGCCCTATTACCCCCTCCAGGGGAAGTCCCCAGGGACGCACTGATTCACGATTGGCCCGCGGGACTCCCGTATGCATTTCCTCCCTTCCCCCTGATATCAAAGTTTCTCCAGAAAGCCAGAAACCTACACAGGACAATAATCCTCATTGCCCCATTCTGGCCTCGTCAAATTTGGTTCCCCTTCCTGATGACACACTGCATTCGGGGACCCTGGATCCTGGACCCAGAGCCAGATCTATTGACTCACTCGTCAGGGGCTCCCCATCCCGCTCTTGTCCCTCCATCTAGCAGCTTGGCTGCTCCAATTCTAACTTAGCCAGGTCTGATCTTCTTTGCCTGCAGTTCAGAATATATTAGTGGCTTCTCATAAAGCTTCCACTACTAAAACATATTCTAGTAAATGGAAGCGATTTGTATTCTGGGCGAATACACAGCAATTGGATCTTTTTATAGCTCCTTTGAATAAAATATTAGAGTTTTTAACAGACTTGTTCCATCAGGGTGCTTCTCCTGCCACATTAAGAGTTCAGTTGGCTGCCATTTCTAATTTCCATGTGGAAGAATGTGGGGCTCCTGTTATGGCCCACAGACTTTGTAAAGTCTTTTTAAAAGGGGCTTTTCATATTAGACCACCAATTAGATCTCCTACGTCACCTTGGAGTCTAAATTTATTGTTATCTAAATTAATGTTGCCCCTTTGAACCAGCCTCCTCTTGCCCATTGAAATTTTTGTCTTGCAAGGCTCTCTTTTTGGTAGCCATTACATCCGCTAACGCACTATCTGAACTTCAAGCTCTCTCCATTAAGCACCCTTATTTGATCTTTCACTCTGACAGAGTTTCTCTTCGAACTAATTCATCCTTCCTTCCTAAAGTTTGTTCTATTAATAATATTAATCAGTCCATTGAATTACCCACCTTCTTCAAGAATCACTCCAACAAAATGGAGTATATGTTGCACAAATTAGATGTTCACAGACAGCTAAGGTTTTACTTGGATAGAACAAAAGATCACAGAAAAACTGATCAACTTTTTGTAGCCTTTGCTGATAATAGGAAAGGAGTAGCGGTTACCAAAAGAACTCTAAGTGGTTAACGGATTGTATCATCTATGTCTATGATTCTTCAAATCAAACTCTTTTGCACAAACCCAAAGGACATTCCACAAGGTCAGTGTCTACATCCCTGGCTCATGCAGCCCGCCTACCACTAGACGCTATTTGTGCGGCTGCTACTTGGTCTAAGCCACATACATTCATTTCTCATTATAAGGTAGACAAGGTTTCTAGGGACAGGGCAACCTTTGGTTCCACTGTGCTCAAGAACGTCCTTCCGTGAGTTCCTCAGGAACAAGGAGCTAGGGACGCTACCCATGTGTAAGAACAAACGGCGAGATTGAACACTATCACATATAGAAGTTATGTCCTTACCATAACGTTCCATGTGGAGTGTTCATCTCGCCTTTGTTCTTACATTCCCACCCTCCCACCCTTAGGAAGAACGTTCAGTTTTGGTGCCTGGCCTGGGGCATTCTGCTTCTGCTTTGCAGTTGTTGTGTATATAGTTGACATGTATATATATGTGTATGTGTCTATATATATATATATATATATATATATATATATATATATATATATATATATATATAGACTCTAAGTTCTGTGCATATGTGATGTAAGCATGAGTGTGCTCTCTCTGGCTACTGGTTTGCTTGCAAACTAGATCTGAGGTAAAGGCAGAGGGGGATTATGGGTATTAGATTGTCTCGAGCTTCTTCTCGATGCAGAGCTTGCAAGCGGCCGACACGGAGCCGAGGATCGGCTCCGAACCCCATGTGTAAGAACAAAGGCGAGATGAACACTCCACATGGAACGTTATGGTAAGGACATAACTTCTATTTTCCCCACCTGCATACCCTCTTAGATGTTCATTCTCTAGAAATATTATGTCTTACCGAAACATGGCTAAAACCATCAAAACAAGACAGTGAAGTAATACCACCCGGTTATAATATAATAAGACTTAACCGCAAAGCTAGGAAGGGGGGTAGCTGTTCTCTATAAATATGGGCTACGGGTGACCACTAAAGCCTCTCAACCACCCCAAGTCAGTAATGCTGAAATTCTTGTTACTAAGATACAAATCAATAAATGTAAATGCATATATATCGTCTGTGTCTATATACTTCCAGGTAATAACATTAACACCCTTGAGGACATCCTATATTGGTTGTCAACTAACTACCCCCAAGAAACCATAGTCCTTGGTGACTTTAACATTGATTGGCGCAACTGTTCCTCTGAACACTCTACTATCCATGTTAACCTATGTGTGTTTACTCAGACCATTACCTCCCCCACTAGGATCAGCAAACCCAACAACAAAGTACCTTAGACTGGATTCTCATTAATAGTCATCCCCAAATATACAAGGCAGGGGACCCTACCTGATGATATGAGCAACCATTTTCTTACCTTTATAATTGGGCATAAGACTGACATTCTTAACCAACTCACTTATAAGACAATAAGGAACAATAAAAACTTCAACCCTGATAACTTCCAAAATTAACTAAGTTTATGTGATTGGTCAGTCCTAAAACACCTGCCACTGGAGGAAGCAGTAACCTACTTTAATACTAAATTTTTAGCCATTCTAGACTACCATGCACCAACACGTTCTATAAGAACTAAAACAAAAAATGGCCCATGGATCACAAAAGAAACTAGACAAAAAAAAATCATACTTGAAATAAAGTATGGGCCAAGTGGCATACCACAAAAAAACCTGTAGATCAAATTAAATACAGACAGCTAAGGAATGACACAAAAAATCCATTTTGTCAGATAAAAAAAAACTTTTACTACCAACTACAGCAAAGCCACAAAAATAAACCTCAGATGTTCTGGCCAGGAATCAGTAAACTCCTGCGCCCAGGACAATCCACCACTCCGACCCCCTCAAGCACCAACCACAATAGTCTCGAAGAAGTTGCCAATAACTTAACAGTTTCTTTACTGAAATCATCCAATCTCTAGCCAACCAGCTATCTCCTGATTACTCAAGTCCTATTACTTCTATACCCAGTTCTCAACCCTCTTTTCTTCAAGTTGTTCAAACCCTTATTAAGAAACTAAAACCAACCACTCACTCTGCTGATCTCTTACCTGCAGAATATCTGCAAAAAGCTGCAGATCCCAAGCCTTGTCCCATCTCCATCCTGATTAATAGAACTATAACCGAAGGTTCCATCCCCTCTATCTGGAAGATATCTCGTATTATCCCTCTGCATAAAGGTGGTAACTCCAATGAATTATCAAATTATAGACTCATAGCTATGTTATCACCCCTGGCTAAAATCATGGAGAAATGTATACGTAGACAACTGCTGAGCTGTCTTATCCAAAACAACTTTTATCGCCAACTGTCACCATGGTTTTAGACCATTTCACAGCACCACCTCTGCCCTCCTGTCTTTTTTTGATGCCATTAACAAAAATTGCAATAATAACATTCTTTCCTGAGCCTTCTTTATTGATCTCTCTAAAGCCTTTGACATGGTAAACCAACAACTACTCATAAACATACTTAGATTCTTTTCTGTAGATAATCTGGCTGTACCGTGGTTCCAATCTTACCTAAATGATAGACAGGGCTGTCCTATGGCAAAACAAGATATCAATCCGTCTTCCCATTACCCTTGGTGTTCCACAAGGTTCCATATTAGGACCTCTCCTATTTTCAGTCTTTATTAATGACCTGTACTCAATCATTCCACATGCTACTGGTATTCAGTATGCAGGTGATTCCACATACTCAGCTACTTCCCCCTCTGATCTACAGACTCTAACCCAAAATGTGTTTAACATAGTTGAAAACTGGCTCCTTAACTGTCAACTCATATTGAATCCTAAGAAAACAAATTTACTACTATTCTCTCCAACTCGTAGGTCCTTCCCACTTATTACTGTTAAGTCAAACAACGGCACCATCATATCTCCTGATCTCATCACCAAACTATTAGGGGTATTAATTGATAACTTTTTAAGTTTGATGTGCATATTAACTATACTATAAAAATAGTCAGTAAAAAAACTTGGCTCTCTATACAGGATTAAGCTCTTCCTTACCCCACTAGCTAGGACTGTTATTGCCCATACCCACTTACTCTCTAACCTTCTTCACGCCTCCTCCATATTTACAAACTTGAGTAAAAATTACCATTACAAACTGGCAAGCTCCTATAGTAACACTGCTAGATTTGCCACTGGAGCTGCATACAGAACCCACCACTGTCATAACTGGTCAGTTAGGATGGTTAGAATTGACTAACCAACTACAATACAATAAAATTATAATTGCACATAAGATTCTTTACCAACCTGATAACATTCCCATAAGTAATAACCTTATCACTCCATACTACAACCTTAAGACCCTACTCTCATCCAACAGGCTACTTGTACAAATAATTAAAACCAACAACACAGCCGGTGACTCCTTGTTCTCTAACTCCTTTAGCAAAACCTGGAACTTACTGCCTACTGGTCTTACTTTGGTTTCCTCAATAACCTTATTCAAAAATAACCTTAAACAGTACTTCAATACATGTTGGCTATGTCCCTGTACTTGCCCTGACTAACTCTCTCCTATATCCCTAGGTTCAAGGATACTTTTTGTTGTACTAAGATTGAATGTTTCTGTTAGCCTATGAATTGTGTATGCTTTAACATGTCAGACCTTATCTCATTGTACATGTTTAGTCTAGCTTATTATTCAAATGAATTCACTATATGCATGTTTCCTGTATAAATGTAATGTACATTCTATGGTTGGAGCTTTTCTCCCCGGGCCTCTGCTGAAAATGAACATATATTCAGTTGGACTAGCCCAGTCAACAAATGTAAAATAAAAAATAAATGCAAAATAAAATAAATAAATGCACAGAATAAATCTTTTACACAGTATGAAATCAGTTTGTAACAAATATTGGACTTCCATTAGTAAAACTAATGAAAGCTTGATAACAGTAAAATATACAATAGGTTGTCACATCTATGAGAGTGTGGGTGACTTTATAGGTGAATGCTAGTGTGAAGATATGTGTGTGTCTGTGTTTTTGTAGGTGAGAGTGTGTGTGTGTAAAACAGTAGTGAGTCACTACTGTGCTCTGTATGTACCACACAGCACTACCAATAATACTGGGTGTAGCGGGGCTCATCAGTGCCCAGGAAATCAGTATATGTGCTCATTAACAGATTAATAATGTATCATGCAGTTAAAAATAAACGTTTATTTTTTTCAGGCTGTAGTCTGTCTGGCTGCTGAGAACCATTATTGAGTAGTGTGGTATTAACTTTTGCTATGTCTCCATCATCCAGCAGTTATTTTAGCCCAGTTAAATAGACCTCTTGCGTTTCCATCTCCTTTTGAATATTTTCAGCCAGCACATCATATGTGTTAGATGTTGGTGGGAAACTTGTGGGTCTACTGGGCTTCTGACTACTACAACCATGGCATCTGCTGCTCTTAGACTATTTAGGCCTGTGTGGTCTGACTTGTGGGGAATGGCGGCATACTTACAGGTGCTACTGTCGTTAGTGTTGAGATTGGGACAGATTCATCATTAATGTTGACTAGAGATCTGCAAAGTGCAGCATATGGAGGGTTCAAAGCATTCTTCACTGCATCCTGCTCTAATTAATTAGTAAGATAGCTGAATATTTGTAGGCTATAGAAATATTTCCTGTAGCATATTTGTAGATGCACAGAAATGATCTGTGCTTGCCATCATTTTCATTGAGTAATCTTGGAATGTCTTAACTGGCTTGTTCAGCAGTTTAAGTTCTCACCCCTCTTTTGTTGCCTCTAGGATGCTTTATTTCTTGTTAATTGTGGAACAGGAATATTGCTCGTCTAGGTGGTTAGTCATTGAATACTTAAGTGAGTGATATGCCCGTTCATTTTTTATTCAGTGTGACAAATGCAGGGTGGATGTCCTGAAGTTCTGTTGTAGAACTGCTTAATTTCCATTCCCTCCTTCAATCCTGATAGCTGTAAATCATTCCAGTGCTGTCTATTCTAAGTCATCAGCCTTGTGCACTAAATGCAGTGTAGTTAGATTTAATTCATCAATCATCCTTCTGAATCCTTGTGACATTCTTTGGTATAGCTGTCTCAGTAAAGGCTGCTTTGGCTCCTCAATACAGACTGCCATCACTATTTTTAGTCACAGTGCCCTTGATTTCTGTAGTTAATCTCTCTAGTACTTTGTCAGCTTGACATCTAATGATATACACAGTTGGGAGGCTGTCAGGGTACCCACACAACCTCCTGAATTGCTATGTCATGTTGCTGAGGCCATTGCTTTTTTTTTAAATTGAAACTGAGGCTGGTAGTGTATGTCACATTCTAATCCTGTGTATTACTGAAGATAACCTATGTTTTTATCCAGTGGAGATTAGATAGGAAATGCAGTTGCATATTAAAATTTGTCTTTGGGCTGGTGAGTATGAAATCAGCCTGCCACCATGATAACATCCAGACCACTGTCATTGCCTGTCATGATTTTAGAGGGTGCGATTTGATTCAGCAGTGACTGATCAACCAGCACGTTAAAGGAGGTTTGCATTGACACCCTGCTTTAAAAAAGAATCTCTCTCTTCCTGGGTGTCACCTCTTATGACTGATGGGGTTGCCTTGTATATCTTTTGATCCTGTAGATTTTGCATGTTTGATTTTTCTTTCTTGAGAAGATGCTTAAATGCTTTTCTACCCCCCCCCCATCACCTTTATTGACAGGATTTGTGAGCTTCAGGCCCTTATTTGTGGGGAGGCATATGTGTTTTTTCACAAGGATTGTGTGTCCCTCAGAGCTACCCAGTATGTTTCTCAAAAAGCATTATCAGACTTTTACTTGCACCATTTTGGTTACCCCATTTTCTATCCCTCTCACACATTCCCCTATGTACCCAAATTACAAAGCTTGCAATACACCAAGCTGGAACAGGCAGTCCAGATAGTACTAATCCTGTGCTTTGCTCTTCCACCCGAATGTTATCACCACTGTCTTCCTGCACAACACTAATATCTCCTCTCCTACATAATTTCATAACCTCTTTATATTTCTTGAACTCTTTACAAAGTTGTACAATACTAAAATGTCCCCCTTACATAATTTTGTAACTTAATTATATCTCTCAAACTCTTTACAAACCTTTCTGTACTGAAATGTAAGAATACTAAACTTATTTATAACAAATTGGAGAAACCCAGTTGGAATTTCTGGGTAAACAAAGAGAAATAAAATAGTGTCCATTTACTTTTTGCAAAATATTAGTTACCAGAACCATATAGACCAATAACTGTTGATGTAAATCCTTTACTATATATATATATATATATATATATATATATATATATATATATATATATATATATATGTTTTGTGCTGGAGCTTTTGTCTCTGGGCCTCTGCTGAAAATGGTCTCTCCCCAGTCGTAGTTTCCTGGCCAGCAAAGACAAATTCTTTGCAGGGCCAGAGACTAGAAGAGAATGGGCCTTTAATACCCAGGATGTGCACTGGCATCTCAGATGCTTTTTAGGGTTCTATCTGAAGTGAATGCATCAATTCTGGAAGACCACGGCTATTGGGTCTCCTCTTCTAGGGTGGCAGTGAAGACATTTGCCAAGCAAGCCCTCTTCATGTGCTTTAGAAACTGCATTATCTTTATCCATCATAAGGTAAACTGTTCTTTGGAAAATATTGCTGTCAGAGGTCACTCCAAAAGATGTGTAACTAGTTACACTGCTTGTTTTGTAAATGTCACCATTGTGGACATTTGTGTATTGGACACGCTTGTTTCAGGGCACAGTCATCTTTCATCTTTTTATTTCTGCTCATTTTTTTTCCTTATGGCTTGAGATTCTTCCCATTTGTTGACCCTCCAAGGAGGAAGTCCATGATGTATCTGCCTCCCTTTTCCCTAATGCGGCCCCTTATGATTTCCTGTTGTAACTCTTCTTCCCCGTTTATTTAGCATGTGGTACATCAGACAATGAGCACCTTTCAGCGGTCATTGTTTCTGTAGCATTTACGGGTTTTAGGGCTCAGGTTGCTAGCTCAAGGCCCAACCCTGTTCTGAGGGTGCACCACACACACACACACACACACACACACACACACACACACACACACACACACCTAGGGCCAATTTAGAGTGCGCAGTCCACCTACTGCATGTCTTTGGAATTGTAACTAAACCACGTATTATTTTAATAAACGTGGTTTCTACTGGACGCTTGGATTTATTTTTACATGCTGGCTGCGTGTTTTTTCTACAAGTTATTGCCCAGTGGATGAGTAGGTTCGAATGAACACTCTATGGTGATTTTGACTCTTTTTATTGGATTAAGAGTTCGCAAAGTAAAGCGGTTTGTAGGTTACAGCTTCGTATCTTTTTGTGGAACATTTGGTTACCTTTTGTGACTGACTTGAATTGAACACAGCAAGTATACTTCCCACTATTTAAGCCTGTTTTTTTGTTGCATTTTATAAACCATGAATATGTCCATTTCTTTTCAGAACAAACTACAAAGACAAATATGTGATCACCTAAAATGGATGCTGTTCTATCAGTTGACATGTGAGGAGATCATCACTTAATTATGAATGTTAAGTTGTCAATCTCGCCTTCATTCTTGCTGGATGGATCGGCTCCGACTCTGCACTTGCTAAGCTCGAGAGTCACTTTTACCAGCTCGAGGCAGCCCCATATCCCATGATGCAAGGCGGTAAATACCCTGATCTCGTTTGCCACTTCGCTGATGAGGTACTCCTTTTGCCAGCTCGTGGTAAGTAAATTGATGTTAAGTTGTCAGTCTCGCCTTCATTCTTGCTGGATGGGTTCGGAGCCGATCCTCGGCTCCGACTCGGCACTTGCTAAGCTCGAGAGTCACTTTTACCAGCTCGAGGCAGCCCCATATCCATAGGTTCATAGGTTTATACTAGGCTATCTGCCCCAAGGCATTTATAAGCCTAGCCCGAATTTTTGTGGCTTACGCCACCCCTTATATGAAAAAATACTGTACCCATTAGTTTGTTGTGCCTCTGTCCAGCAGTGACACAGAGATGATTCCCGGGGTAAACCTACGATCTCCCATCCACAGGTCAAAATTTCTCTTGAACAGAGCCAGCGAGGTGCTCTGCTTCACATGGACCGGGACTCTATTCCACAGCATAGGGAGTCTCTGAGTGATAAATCTGTCCCTCCAGCACGTCCTATTTATACCGTGCTAAGGTTTAAGTCACTTGCTCTAGTGGTTTTGGTGGATTTGGATTTTTTGAGGTGGAGCATGTCCATTAATTGTGGGTTGGACATGGCCTTGTATGTCAGGCACATGTCACCTCTGAGCAGACGGTATGCGACTGAATAGAGCTGGAGTTTCTTCAATCTGGCAGCATATGACAGATTTTGGAGTCCCTTTATCCTTTTGATGAGAAACTTTTGGGGTTTCTCCAATTGCTGCAGATGTCGGGCGAGATACATCCCGAATGGGGCATTGTACTCGATCATTGGTCTGATAAGTGAAGAGTACAGGGGAACAATGACCTCACTAGATCTGGATGTGAATCCCTTCATGATCAGGTGGGCAATGTAGAAGGTCTTTCTAACCACTTTAGCAACGTGAGTGTCAAAAGAAAGGCCACTGTCAACCTGGGTCCCCAGGTCCCTGATAACCTCTTCTGTGCTTAGTGGATTGCCACCTATATGGTAGCTTGGGGTTACCTTGTTTTTCCCAAAGGGTATGACTATACATTTTTTGGCGTTTAACTTCAGGCCATGGCTCTGGCACCAGCTATCTGTTTCCGTGAGTCCTTTCTGAAGGATGTCCGTGTCCGATGCACTTTCCACTATGGCGCCCAGTTTGCAGTCGTCTGCAAACTTTGTCAGCCAAAGTCCTCCCATGTTGGCCTGTACTTCTGAGAAGTAGATGCCGAACAATAGGGGGCCAAGGACCGAGCCCTGTGGGACACCACTTGTGACCGGCTTGGAGTCTGACATAGCGCCAGCAACTCTAACCCTGTGGGTTCTGTCCTTAAGCCAGTTTGCAACCCATCTTGTGACATATGGGTTTACATTTAAGCTGGTAGTTTTTCTACAATACCCGAGTGGGGTATTGTGTCGAAAGCCTTGCAAGGTCAAGGTAGGCTGTATGGACTGCCTTTCCCTCATCAATGGCCTTGGTGACTGTTTCGAAGAAGTCGACCAAGTTCAAAAGGCATGATCTTCCCTTGACGAAGCCAAACTGGGTCGGGTCCAATGTCTGCAAGTCCGCTATATCTTTGTTTATGAGCTCCATTATGATCCTCTCCATAGCTTTGCAGACTAGACTTGTTAAGCTTATGGGGCGGTAATTACCAGGGTCCGTAGAGGCACCGCCTTTGTGGAGTGGGACCACAGTTGCCATACGCCACTCCTTGGGCACGTATCCTGTGGTAAGGCTGAGATTAAACAGCTGCCTTATGTGCGGGTTTAATTCCTCATTTAGCTGGTGTAGCACGCAGCCGGGGACACCATCCGGTCCCATTGATGCTGTGTTTTTAGCTTTAGAGAGAGCAGCTTTCACCTGCACATTTGAGATGTCTGGGAGGCTACACTCCGCTGGGATAGTTACCTCTCCTTTAGGGGGGGAGAGGGGGGTGAAGTTTGCACTGAACCTGTCTGCCAGTATGTTGGCAATGTCCGTGAGTTCAGTGATTTTTGTATCATTTTGGACTAATTCTGAGCATATCTGGGAGTTTCCACCCAGGTTCCTAACATAGCTGAAAAAGGCCTTATGATTGTCCTTTGAATCCATGGCAATTTTTCTCTCAAAATTGGCCTTAGTTGATTTTATGAGTGCTCGTATTTTTTTACTAATAATGATCAGGGGTGACTTACCTTTTATGGATTTTGTTCTATCATGTAATAGCTTTCTCCTCTTATTGTAAAGTTTGTTAATGGCTGGGGTCCACCAGACTGGACGTTTGCCCTTTGTGGAAAGAGTCTTGGTTTTATTTGGGATTGCCTGATCCATGCAGTCCTGGAGGTGTTCATAGAAGGCATTTGTAAGGGCTTCCGCAGCTTGGGTTGTGGTTTCCACTGGCTCAGGGGCCTTGAAGGATACCACACCAGTCTTGAGTAGTGTGAAGTTTGCTTTAGAGAAGTTCTTCACTGTGGTCTTTTTTGTTTGGGGCGGGATGTGGATTTCCAGTGATATTAGTTTATGATCAGATCTCACCAATGAGGGATATACTTCCGGTGTGGAGCATTTTGTCCCCATGTTTGTGATAATGAGATCTAGTATATTTTCTCCTCTCGTGGGAACAGTGACTAGCTGTTCCATGGCATTTGAATTTATGAACTCAAGGAACCGTTGGGCTAGAAAGTTAGGGCTTGAGTAATGTTCCCAGTCTATATTCGGGTAGTTGAAGTCAACCAATATCCCATGATGCAAGGCGGTAAATACCCAGATCTCGTTTGCCGCTTCGCTGATGAGGTACTCCTTTTGCCAGCTCGTGGTAAGTAAATTGTTTTACAATTGTTAGACACCCCATTCCTAGTTTTTCTCTTATATATTAGTATAATTGTCATTTTTAGGTAGTTGTAGGGTTGATAGTCTAGTTTTACTGTTTCCGTACTTGTTTTTATTTAGTCGGGCCTTCATTCCCTTCCCATCCCTTCCTGTCAGGGTGTGTGTGTGGGTTTATATTTTCCCCTTTTAAGTTAAAATTTCTGAGTCTGGGACTGTGTGAGTTGGGTGTTTGTGTGTACTCACTATGTCCAAGGAACAGAGGGTCTCAGGCTTCAAGAAGTGTGACGCGTGCTGTCAGAAGATGTCTCTGACAGACGGTCACACTTCTTGTATCTACTGCCTGGGACCTCTCCACCTACAGGACTCCTGTGCTATCTGTCACTCTTTCAGCCAGAGAGTCCTGCAGGAAAGGAGAAATAAATTAATCTTGAGAGGACTTCTTAAACCGGAGGGCTCCCCGGCCAAGTCTGTTTCGGGCAAGCCCTCTAAGACCTTCAAGGCCCAGGCTTCTGCTTCTAAGCCTCCAGCCTTGGCTCCGACTCCTTTGGAGTCGAGATCGGCTCCGGTTGGAGCCGATATTATTTTGACTAAATCTTCGGCACCGATAGCCATCGGTGCCGATACTTTAACTGCCACATTGGTGTCTGCTCCGACCGGCTCCGATCACCATGTGACTAAGGCTTCGGTATTGGCGCCGACCGGCTCCGATACCATTATTTCCTTGCCTGTATCGGCTCCGGCCGGAGCCGATACATCCTTGACCAGACTCTGAGCCGAGAAGTTGTCGGCTCAGTCTGGAACCGAGGTTTCTTCGGCTCCGATGGTTCAGTCGAGGAAGCGGTTCAGGTCTCCTTCTTTGGAGCCGATACTATCGGCTCCGGCCTCTCCTCTTCTTTCGGAGCGGAGCCATCGGAGCCGATCATCTAGGTCTTCCAGGCTCTCGGACCATGATTTAGAGAGAGTGGTAAGCAGATTGTTAAAATCACAGGCACTAGCCCAAATGCTTCATAGTCCGTCTCAACAGACGACTATTAGTCCACACCCCCTTCAAGTTCCTCCTTCGACTCTCCTCCAGGGCTCGGAGCCGGAGTCTATGGGAATAGTTACTGCTATGGCTGCGGGGCAGATACCTCCCCTTTCTGCTCCTTCAGCTTCTACTCTTATCTCCTCCTCGAGACCTTCCTTGGAGGGATCCGGTGGTCGGGCTTCCCTGGTCTGCTCCGAGGGGGTGAGTGGCATCGGACCCTTGTCTGACCCTGCTCTTCCCCTCGGGGCTTCAGCCTTGGTGAGCTCGGCCCCGACATCTGCCTCTGAGCCTTCCCTTTCAGTGTGGGCCCGGGAGTCCCTGTTTCTTCGGAGCGGGGTCTCTCGGATCTCCCTGGGAGGGGAGCCTTCGAGGTGATGAGGAGTGTGCTGGCCCCTGGGCTCAGTCAGCAGTCTATCCCCTTAGCTCCTCCCTCTACGGTGCCTGTAGATGCCTCTTCCCACTCTCTTGCTCCCGGACCGAGAGATCCACCACCTCAGGTTTCCCCACTGGGAAGAACCCCCTCTTCCGAGGATTCTCCTGATCCTTCAGGAGATCCTCCGTAGAGGACCTGTAAGAGGAAGCACCTAGACTCCCCTGAGTCTACTACTTCAGATACCGACTTAGATGAGTCGGAGGGGTCTAAGATCCCCTCTGAGGATGTCTCTTTTTCAGACATCCTAGAACTCCTAAAACAGAGGGGAAACTGGCCCTCCATTAATCCCTCCGAGGATGAGTCGGTATACCTAGAGGTGTTCGGATCTCGACCCTCCACCTCCTGGGTGTCTCTGCCTTTCGACCCCCTCATGGAGGTGCTAGCTCGGAAGGCGTGGGCATCTCCTGATTCCATAGAACCAGTTCCCAGGAGGCCTTCTAAATTTATTACAGCCCCTTCCGAGAAACAATTTCTTACAAAAGGTGTCCCTGTTGATGCCATGGTGGTGGCGGCCGCCACCAAGAAGGAACATGCAGATCCTTCCGTACCAGTCCATCCTCCTAACAAGGATTCTAGGACCTTGGACAGGTATGGTAAGCGGATGTTTTCCTCAGAGACCTTTGCCATGCGTTCGCTGAATTATTTATGTCACTTCACCAGACTTCAAAGGGACATCCTTAAGTAATTAGGTGAAGTAGTACAGGATCCTACAGCTGCAGGGGCTCAGGACAAGATTGCTTCTCAGCTAGGAATCCTTAACTCCATAGCCAACTCCTCCATGCGGCTGATTTCGTATGCAGCAGATGGAGCGAGTAGAGCTGCAGGGACAGGAGTGGCTCTTAGACGTCAGTCCTGGATGCGGCTCTGTAATTTTGCAGATCCCTTTAAGGCGTCCTTCACAAACTCTCCCTTCGATGGATCAACATTGTTTGGTCCTCAGGTGAAGGATATGTTGACCAGGTGTGAGCAAGACGGCAAGACTCTTTCTGCCGTAGGAGTCTGTTTTTCCACCCCTTCTAGGCCTTACCCTAAAGGACAGAAGGGCGGAAAGATGTGGTTCCGTAAATCTCAGGGAGTCACGCCGGACACACGTGGTCAGTTTACCCCTAGGGGCAGAGGGGTAATAATAATAACAGGACGCCCTAGGGGCAGAGGGGATCCGCAAAACCAGGGAAGCAGAGAGCCTCTCTCTGACAAGCCCTTCCAGCATCCCTGAGGTGTTGCCCGACTGTCCATCCTTGGAGGCAGTCGGGGGAAGATTATCACTGTACCCAGAAGCCTGGCTTTCCCTTTCACAAGACAAATGGGTACAGTCGATCATATCCGAGGGTTACAAGATTCCTTTCCAGCAAAGTCCTTTCACTCACAAAAATTCCCTTCCAGATGTTCCACCCGGTCTAAGGGAAATCGCAAAATTAGAAGCATCAAAGCTTCTACACAAAAGGGCCATTCAGCCAGTTCCAACAGACCATTCAGAGCCCGGAATCTACTCAAGGTTCTTTTTGGTTCCCAAAAGACGAGATTGGAGACCAATATTGGACCTCAGCAGACTCAACAAGTCTGTGAAAAAGACAAGATTTCGGATGGTCACACTTCAATCGATTTTGCCCTTCTTGGGCAAAGACCACTGGATGTGCTCAATAGATCTTCAGGATGCGTACTATCACATAAAAATCCACGGACGCTCCAGAAGGTTTCTCCGCTTTCGGCTGGGGTCCAGTCATTTTCAATTCAGAGCCCTGCCCTTTGGTCTCACTACAGCCCCCAGAGTGTTCAACAAATGCATGGGGGTGGTCACGGCTCACCTGAGACGTCAAGGATTCCAGGTGTTTCCGTATCTCGACGACTGGCTCCTCTCAGCCACCACCAGGCATCAACTTCTCCAAGCCAGGGATTACACCCTAAATCTCTGCATTCAATTAGGAATTTCGATCAACTACGAAAAATCCTCCTTATTGCCCTGCCAGTCTATTACTTTTATAGGCGCAAATTTAGACACTGTTCGGATGTCAGCAAACCACACAAGCCAATGAATCCTAGATATCCAAAACCATGTGCGGATCATCCTTGCCAGCAAAAAAGTGCAAGCCAGACTGGTCCTAAAAGTATTGGGCCTCATGGCAGCTGCCATTACTCTTCTTCCTTTGGCCCGTTTTTACATGCATCTCCTTCAATGGATGTTGTTCACCCAATGGTCCTTCCAACAGCTTCCCATGCGTCACCAAATTCTGGTGAGACAAACTTGCAAAAAACACCTATCCTGATGGATTTCTTCTCCCCAGGTTCATCAGTGCAGATCCTTTGTTTCCCCGGCCCAGGTAGCCACAGTCACTACGGACGCCTCCCTGATCGGGTGGGGGGGGGGGTCATTATCAGGGCAGGATGGTTCATGGGACGTGGCAACCGTTCGAATACCACTTGCACATAAATGTCCTAGAGATGAGAGCAGTGCTTTTAACGTTGCAAGCCCTCAACGACTTTCTTCCCTTGGGAACAATTGCAGTTCACACGGACAACATGTCCGTAGTGTGGTACATCAACAAGCAGGGCGGAACCAAGTCCTACCCCTTGTGTCGAGAGGCTCTCAGACTTTGGCAATGGGCGATATCCTCTCATCGGTTTCTGGTAGCAACGCATATCCCTGGGAAAACCAACATTTTAGCGGATAGATTGAGCAGAGCTATACTCATGCCTCACGAGTGGTCTCTCAAACAATCTATAGTGGAGGAGATTTTTCAGAAGTGGGGCCGCCCATGTTGCGATCTTTTTGCTACTCCCCAAAGCAGCAAATGCCCAGCCTTCTCTCTCTCTCTTCCCACTTCCGGGCCATCCCCCCAGAGACGCTCTTACCCAAGATTGGCCCCAGGGACGACTTTATGCCTTTCCTCCCTTTCCATTGATACCACAGGTACTCCAGAAAGCTACCGTTTTGAGAGCCAAAATGATTCTCATTGCCCCGTATTGGCCTTGACAAATTTGGTTTCCGTTCCTCCATCGTCACCTTTTAGTGCAGCCGTGGCATCTGGACCCAGTGCCAGATCTTCTGATCCACCAATCGGGTCAGCTGCATCGGTCCATTCCTTCTCTCAACCTCACAGCTTGGTTGCTCCACTTCCTTCCTTAGCCAGGCTTCCTATGATCTCTAACCCTGTTAGGGATAGCATAGTGGCTTCCCTTAAATCCTCTACTAGAAGGATTTACACTAGCAAGTGGAAACGCTTCTCCCTTTGGGCGAAATCAAGGAGCATAGATCCCTTTACTGCCCCTGTTCATGCAGTTTTGGATTTTCTAGCGGAAATCTTTCACTCGGGTTCTTCATCTTCCACGGTCAAAGTTCAGTTGGCTGCGATCTCGAACTTTCATGTCGGGTTTGCAGATCACAACATTATGTCCCACAAGCTTTGTAGAGCTTTTCTGAAAGGAGTTTTTCTCCTCAAACCTCCTGTCAGGAGTCCTCCTCCTCAATGGGGCCTAAATCTAGTGCTGACATCAATAAATTCTTCCTCCCTTTGAGCCAGCTGCTTCATGCTCACTAAAGTTTCTTTCGTGGAAGACACTCTTCCTTGTCGCTATTACCTCGGCTAGGAGAGTGTCAGAACTTCATGCCCTCTCTGTTCGTCCCCCATATTTGGTTTTCCACAAGGACAGTATCCTTGAGAACTAATCCATCCTTTTTGCCCAAGGTTGCTTCAAAAACAAATTTAAACCAATCTCTCCCTGTATTTTTTCCTAATTACTCCAACAGATCGGAACAAAAATTACATTATCTTGATGTTCACCGCCAACTAAGATATTATTTGGACAGAACAAAACAATTCAGAAAGTCTGATCAGCTCTTTCTTTCTTATGCTGAAAATAAGAAAGGTCTCCCTGTTTCCAAAGTGACCTTGTCTAGATGGCTATCTTCCACCATTTCCGAAATTTATCAACTTAGGGGCAAACAGCTGTGCTCAAAACCAAAGGCACATTCCACTAGAGGTTTAGCCACTTCTACAGCCTTTCAGGCTAGGCTACCCTTAGATACTATTTGTGCAGCAGCCACTTGGGCCACTCCTCATATAAATTGGATTTGGCCTCCAGGGATAGAGCCAGTTTTGGTTCCACGGTTCTCAAGAGTCTGTTCCATTGAGCCACCCAGGATAGAGGTGCTAGGGACGCGGTCCCATCCAGCAAGAATGAAGGCGAGATTGACAACTTAACATTTAGAAGTTATGTACCTACCATAACGTTCCATGTTAGTTGTCTTCTCTCACCTTCTTTCTTGCAACCCTCCCTCCTGCCCCCTTGCCTGGACAGACCTTGATCTCCCTTGGCTCTGGAAGATTTTGTTTCTTTGGGCACCAGTTAGTTCTACTTTTAGTTATCTGGTTTCCCCTTACAGCCTTTTTAGGCTTATTGCTGTTCTTTCCTTAGTGGAAAGTTTTTATGCTAGGTAGTTTTCCCTCTAGGTACCAAACGAGATCTGGGTATTTACCGCCTTGCATCATGGGATATGGGGCTGCCTCGAGCTGGTAAAAGTGACTCTCGAGCTTAGCAAGTGCCGAGTCGGAGCCGAGGATCGGCTCCGAACCCATCCAGCAAGAAAGAAGGCGAGAAAAGACAACTAACATGGAATGTTATGGTAGGTACATAACTTCTAATTTTACCTCTTACTGTACTTTTGTGACTGGATGGCTCCTTATCTCCAGCAAGTACTGTTGGACTACCCTTTAACTCAGGAAGTAATATATTTATATATCCTTGTACAGTATAGGTTTGCTTTTCTATAATTTTTGATTTGCAGTGATATGCTTCTTCACTGCTTGGGTGTAAACCAGTGGGATCTGGTGCTAGGCACCAGTACGTGACGATGTTGTTCATGTTTCACTGCTGCAGTTATCACATTTGGGTTATCTGCTTGCAGTAGCCCTCATTAACAAAGTCTTGGGTCCTGCGTCGGTTGCTGTCTCATCTTCCATGACATCAGGTAGTCGGGGGTATAAAGCATGCAGCCAACTCCATTTTATCAGTCTTTCTTGCCGTGCGGTGCCCGAAGCAGAAGCAGTTCGCAAGTGCCGGTCAGCCAACTCCCGAAATTTTCGTTTTCGAGTTTCAGAACTACAGTCGTAAACTAAAGCTAATTACCCCGTTGGGAAACTTTTTCGTGCTCTTAACTGATGTCAGTAAAAGTCAATAACTGTATTTCTTGTGGAAAGCAAATATCTCAAAGATTTTCATTCGTACTGTATTCCTTGCCTAGGCCCTGACCACGACGTACCTCACTGTCGGTTTTGTGCCTTATTTAAACAAGAAACTGTTCATTGTTGGTAGTATATTTACACTTCTAAATATTTTGGTACTCTGTTCAATTATTCAGATATGGCTTCGGTAAGCCTCCCGACTACCGACATTCTGAAAAAACACAAAGATAAAGACAGACAGGCCACCTAGGTCCAAAGCTTCTGACGAAGCTTCTCCTAAGCTAGTTGCCAGTTTACCGGTACTCAGTGAGGTGCTTCCGCAGCCTCTGATACGCGCTACCTCAGATTCACAGGCCTCTACTGAGACCCATTCAGAGTCTGGTATGGCACGAGATGCTTCAACTGTGGAACCTGTGGATGTCTCTACCTTGGATGGGTCCGGAGTCGCTGTGCAGGCACCGGCTTCTGCGGGTGTATTTTGGCCTACTAACTTGCATATTAAACCGACGCCATCTTCTTCTTCAAGGCCTAAAACTCGATCCATGCCTAGCAAACCGATGCCCAGACCGCATGGTCAGTCCTCTATGCCTAAAAAACAAATGATAAGAATGGCTGAAGACCTTATTACTTTAATCAGGGGAAGTCAACCTTCCCCTTCTAAGAAACCTAGGACTGAATTTGGCTATGATTCTTCTGATCAAGATTCTGAAATTTCTGTTTCTTCTGATGACCAGGATTTACCCTTATCTGCCTATGAGGATTCTGATGTAGAGGACTCAATTCCCTCTGCTTCCCCTCCAGAGAATTTCTCTTTTGGTGAAACCTTGCATACTCTTAGGGAGCATTTCCACTGGGAAAGCCAGGATTACTCTGATTCTAAAAAGAGGCTTAGGGATTTCTTACTCCTGCCCCAACACAGGCTTTTAGCTATCCCCCCTGTACTGGACATTGTTGAGGATGCCTTTACGGAGTCTAGCTTGGCCCCGGACTCCTTACCTCCTGCTCCCAGAAAACCAGATAGATATTACAGGGTTTGTGACTCTCACTAGTTCCTTTTTAAAAATCCTACTGCGGATCCTGAGACCACTTCACAGAGACCCAAGGGCATAAAGGCTACAACTGCCAAAAATCCTACCCCCCCCCCCCCCGATAGAGATTCCAGGGCACTGGACTGATGGGGTAAGAAGGTATACACTTTGCCATTAGGGCCTTAAATTGCCAGTTTCATATGTTAAAGTATCAGCAGCACATTATTGAATTGCTTATACAGAAAATTATGTTGATTCTTGACTGTGCTGGAAATAAGGATTTACAGGATTTAATGCATTCTGCTGAACAAGATGGAAAACATACTTTGCAATGTGGTTTTGATTCACTAGAGGTATCTTGCAGGGCTGCTGTTACTGGGTCTGTACTTAGAAGGCATGTTTGGCTTAAGGAGAATCTTTGCCAGATCATGTTAAAGCTAAATTGTTGGATGCTCCCTTAAACCAGGACTGTCTGTTTAACAGCAAAGCAGAAGTAGTACTTAAAAAGATGAGGGAAAAGGCTAAATCTATGCAAACTGTTAAAGATTTCCTCCAAGTGCAGCCTCCAAGATGTAGTAGGCATTGGCCCTTTTCTGCCTCTTCCAGGCCTTCTCAGTCCAAACCCAGACCCAGCAGAACACTCAGGCTTCGGTCCCAAGGTACGCACAGGACTAAGCAGTGGGGGGCTCCCACTTCCAAATCAGGGAGTAGCAAGACCCCCCCCCCCCATGGTAAACTGTCTCAGTGATTTAACTTTAAAACTTCCAAGCCCTTCTCAACTGACTGGTCCTTTAGGGGGAAAGATTGCTCTGCAGGCAAAAAACTGGGAACTCATTACCCAGGACAAATGGGTTTTAAATATAGTTTCCCAGGGATACAGATTCCACTTCCACACTTAACCCCACACTTAACCAACCCCAAACGGTTGGCCAGTTATACCTATAAATCAGTGGGCAGAGGCTCAAAAGCATGTTCTCTCTCTAAGTATAAGGGCTATTCAAACTGTCCCAGTAGAGGAAAGGGGACAAGGTTTCTACTCAAGACTTTTTCTGGTGCCCAGAAAAGACAGCAACTGGTGTCCTGTCCTGGATCTCTCTATCCTAAACACTTTTTTGGTGATCCCAAAATTCAAGATGCTAACTCTTCACCAGTTGCTTTCTATGCTAGGCAAGGATGCCTGGTTGGCAACACTGGATTTAAAGGAAGCCTACCTGCACATCCCAATCAGGGAATCTTACAGAAGATACCTACGCTTCAAAGCAGGCTTCATGCACTATCAGTTCTCTGCACTTCCCTTTGGCCTATCTACTGCGCCCAGGTATTCACAAAGTGCCTAGCTCCAGTCATTGCATTTTGCAGGCAAAGAAATATTCAGATATACCCTTACCCAGATGATTGTCTAATTCAGGCAGAAAGCCAGAGCATACTTATTGAATCATCTGGCGTCTGTACAAAAAGTGCGAACTTCTCTGGGGTACACCATAAACTAAAAGAAATCACATCTGGTACCCTGCCAACAAATTGTATTTCTGGGAGCAAGCTTGAACACAACTTCCCAGATGGCTTCCCTCACGCCAGAGAAACAAGTTCATTTGACAGCTTACTTCAAACTTATGGCCACAAAGACCCTGCTCATCTACTGCAAGCCGTGGAGTTCATGGCCTCCTGCATTCTTCTAATTCCATATGCAAGACTGCATATGAGGAAACTGCAATGGCATCTAAAAAGCCTACGGTGTCAACATTCTCAGGATCTAGAATCAATGATTCATATCATATCTTGTCTACAGATAGAGTTCCTTTGGTGGGCAGAGGCCTGCCACCACATCAAGGGACTGCCATTCACTCTACCCCCTGCTGCCCAAACCCTAACAGACACATCAGACTATGCATGGCATGGGGGGCTCACTTGGCAGGGCAGTGCATTCAGGGCAAATGGAACCCAAGTCAAATGCACCTGCATATCAATCAAAAAGAAATGTTAGCTGTACAGTATGCTCTGACAGCCTTCAAGGACTGCATTCTTCCAGGACAATTATTGGTAAAGATGGACAACTGTTATGTGGTACATAAACAAGCAGGGGGGATCCCACTCATACCCTCTCTGCAGGCTAGCTATGGCTCTATGGAACACCGCCTTCAGCTACCAAGTGCAACTACAGGCTCATTTCCTGCCAGGAAAGCTAAATACACTGCCAGATGACCTAAGCAGAAATCTCATGGACCCACGCGAGTGGAAAGTGCACCTACAGGCTACACTGGCAGACGACCTAAGTAGAAGTCTCATGGACCCACACAAGTGGAAACTGGAACCAAAGATATTCAACATGTTGAGAAACATATGGGGGAGCCCAGAGATAGACCTGTTTACCTCCCCCTAGAACTATCAATTGGACAAATTCTGCACAAGGACTCCCCACAAACAAGCTTGAAAAGTGGATGCCCTGTCCTTTACCTGGAAAAACTATCAGTTTATGCCTTTCCCCCTCTGCCTCCCTTCTCCAAGGTGTACTACTAAAGATCAAAGAGGACAAACCAAGGACAATACTGATTGCACCAGACTGGCCGAACCAACACTGGTACCGCCTCTTGTGCAGTGTGTCACTGCTGGCACCATGGCACCTGCCTCAGACCCCTGCTCTGCTGTCTCAGCAGGAAGGCCAGATTCTGCACCCACAGCTTCAAACCCTGAACTTGGCAGCCTGGCTCATTACCTGATTTCACCATTCCCATCCCTCAGTAAGCAAGTGATGGATGTAATTCTGGAGGCAAGGAGGCCTATTACTAGAAAATCCTATGCTGAAAAATGGAAAAGATTATGTTCCTGGAGCCAAACTCATGGGATGGGCCATCAGCGCCCAATTTATCTCAGATTCTTCAATACTTAACTGAGATGCTTCAAAAGGGCCTTTCCTTTTCCTCCATCAAAATTCATGCCTCAGCCATTTCAGCTCATTACAATACAGAACCATCCCTCTTCTCTCATCCACTGCTGAAGCAATTCCTCAGAGGGGCCAAAAACTTAAGACCACCCAGGAGAGCCCCTACTCCAGCCTGGGACCTTAACTTTGTATTGGAAAAGCTCACTCTACCTCCCTTCGACCCAGCTGCAAGTACAGAGTTGAAATTCCTTGCTTGGAAAACAGCTTTCCTTCTAGCCATCACTTCAGCAAGAAGGGTGTCTGAATTACAGGTCCTCATGGCTGTGGAGCCTTTCATTATCTTTCTTGCAGACAGGGTGTCCCTCAGGACCATTCCCTTCTTCATGCCCAAAGTGGTATCCAGTGTGGCCCTTAATCAGTCCATTCATTTGCCAACTTTCTTTTCTGATCCACAGAACAAAGGGGAACGAATACTGCACCCCTTAGACGTGCACAGACAACTTAGATTTTACTTGGACAGGACTAAACCTCTCAGGAAATCTGAACAGCTTCTGGTTGCATTTGCTGCAGGGGCAGAGGGGAAAGCTGTTTCAAAGCAAACCATTTCTAAGTGGATTGGCCATTGCATTCATTTCTGCTATAAGCACCATGGAAAACCTACCCTACAGGGGATAAGACCACATTCAACCAGGGCTGCATCTACCTCTACAGCCTTTCTCAGAGGTATCTCTACCAGAGACATCCTAGAAGCTACTACCTGGAGTTCTGTACATACCTTCACCAGACATTGCCACTTGCCAATTTTTTCTAAATCCAGAGCTGGTTTTGCCACTGCAGTCCTGCAGGGCCTTGTAGCTGGTCCTAATGCTATCTAATTGCCTCTTCCCATCCTTAGCTTTGGGAATCTACCTAAATGTGATGACTGCAACAGTGAAACACTAAGAGCATAGTACAGTTGTGTACACTTAACATAAATGTAGATGTTCGAGTGTATTCACTGTTGCAGTCCTGGTTACACTCCCTCCAGCCCCCCAAGCCCCCCCGACTTCTATTGTCTAGACCTCTATTCTTGTTTACTGTGCTTAAAGCTTACTGGTGTATTTGCTTTTTGTTGGAGGTGTAACCTTGTATATAATTGCTTCCCATTATGGGGGCACCTGACATCTGGGGCAAGAAAAACAGATAAAATGGTGTCGGCTGCATGCTTTATACCCCTGACTACCTGACATCATGGAAGATGAGGCAGCAACCAACGCAGGACCCAAGACTTTTTTAATCAGGCCAACTGAGGGCTACTGCAAGCAGATAACCTAAATGTGATGACTGCAACAGTGAATACACTTGAACATCTACATTTACGGTAAGTGTACACAACTGTACTTTTTTGCCTTTAACTGGCTGAAGTCATATGCTCTTGAACACAGAAGCTTCAAATAAAAACTAGCCATAGTTGGAGATGGAGTGAGAAAGGAAGGAGATATCCCGGTCATAGCCCCATCAAGAAGGGTACTCTACTAGATCACTTGTACAATAGGAACGTATGAGCTATTTTCTTTGAGCAATTACATATTCATTTCTTTGTGATCTCATTGAAATGAAGCAGGACTTCCATGGTTCAACATTTTTTTTTGTAATTTTTTGTTAATTTATGTTTTAATCATTTTGCTTCTCACTTTAACATTCTATTGGCTGAATCTCAGAATTTCTTTTGGCATTCACAATTTGTCTTCTCAGGACTTTATCATTTATTTATTTATTTTTTAATGTTTTACCCTCACTTTATTTGGAGTTGTTGACTTTCTTTGCATGAATTTTTGGAAGGAGTATATCTCCTTTTTGAACTTAACCTGCTAGTTTAAATGTTTGTGCAGGATGTCGTGTTTTAGGTGTTCACTGTGGACAGTGATCTCCTTACTGGATGGCTATGTCACCATTTTTTACAAATCCTTTCCTATCCTGTTGTAGTCTCCAGAGAGAGAGAATTTTCTTGGCCTTGATTTTTACATTTTTAATTTATAGCAGTTTTAATTGCCAGCATACAGATTGTGCCAGGTTATTAGTAATTTTGCCTCAATGCCTTGCAACCTCATGTACTGTAACTGATTTGACTTTGCCTAGGAGTTTGGTTCATGACATATAACATTTAATGCATCTTCTCTGCTGCCTCATAATTCTTTGGCTCTTTAATTAGTTAATACTGCAGTAACAGTAAATCCATTTCCATGTCTGCTCATTCAGGTACAGCTCTGTTCTTTTTGGTGTGGTACATCACTTTGGATTATTTCTTTCTGTATTGGATTTCCCTGTTTTTGACCCTGCAGAAGAGGACTTTCACATCCTCCTCAGCCAATGCTATGGGGAATCTACTGGGACGTTCTCTACTTAGTCACCATAAAATAGTAACAATTTCTTGAATTAGGTGTACAGTTTTGTCATAGTATTAATCGAAAGTAATGTAACTGTTTGTGGTGTTAGGTAATTTTGAACCTATGAGTACTAATTAAAAACGATAATACAAAAAACCAGGAGTACAAGGCGACAGAACAGTATCCTCAGACTAATCCCCATACTGAACCAAAATGCACAGCAAGCAGTATACACTTCACCAGGCTGAGCCAAAGCACAGAATAGGCAGTTTGCACTTCACCAATTAACAAATAGTCTCATATAAATTGGCACAAGGCAGTCCTCATTTGATGCAAAAAAATGTAGATTTATTCGAAAAATGAGTAAAATGGCAAGCGCTTTCACCCAACTGGGCTTCTTCAAGCCAATATAAAGCAACACTTTTAAAACTATTTATGCTGTGAAAAGTTGACATTTCCTATTCGCAATCAATTAGTCAACAATTAAAAAATAAAGAGCAAGTAGTTCTCGTTCATTGCATACTCATTGTTAAACATCAAGAGCTTTATAAAAGTAATCCAGTGTCTCTAAAATATATTTAAAAACATAACTAAACTAAAAATACATAACAATATTATTAAAATACATAGATAATACAAACCTACCATCAACAAAATAAATAACATTATATATAAAATCTAAATCCTAATTCGCCTGCCTTTTACCATAGGTCTAACAGGTACTCTTATCGTTCAAGCCTGGCTCCTTATCTACCCTTAACCTAACAATCCGTTTAGCCTCACACTGTTGAGTAAAATTGATCACATCACCCCTTCTTATTGAGAGTGAATTCACTTGTATAAAAAGAAACTTAGACATGCTGTTCAAATGTCTCTATGACATGCTTAGAAAGGGCATTCTTATCAGATTTAATACGAATATTATATATATGCTCTCTAACCCTGTCTCGAAGCCTTCTATCTGTCTTGCCCACATAAAAAGCTGGGCAAGTCGTACAGCGAGCTAAGTAAACTATGTGCTCCGTGTTACAATTGGCCTCAGCATAGAAATGGTAACACTGTTGACTCACAGGATGTACAAACGTTGCAGTGCTATCTATAAAACAACAAAAATTACATTTCCTAAAAGGTCTAGTAGTGGATTTAAAGCTGTATATATCATGATTATGTCCATTGGGGTAACATAAAATCCTATGCAGATTCATACGATTCTTGTAAACAAACCTGGGTGTATCACCCACAATGTCACGAATCACTGGATCAACAGTAAGAATGCCCCAATGCTTAAAATAGATGTTTCTGATCTCATTTACATCCTGTGTGTAATAAATAGAGACCCTAGTATTGTCCTTAAATTTCATTGTCCTCTCTGCTACACTATCACTGTGTGTTATCATAACATCCCTACTCATAAAATATGGTGCTGCCCGATCTCTCCTCAGTGCATCTACTCCACTGAAGCCCTCTCTAATCTCTTCTACACTATAGGCCCTATCAAGCAATTGGTCATGGAGATTGGTGAACTCATTTTGAAAACCAAGTTCAGTAGGATTAAGGCGGGAAACCCGCATCGCCTGTCCTTTCACTGTGTTCCTTAATACAAAGTTAGGGTGCACACTACCTCTGTGTAACAAAGAATTTCTATAGCATGACTTACGATAGACCCCTGTGTTCAATAGTCCACATGGAAGTCTCTCAAGTACATCCAAGAATGAAATTGATACCAGTGAAACACTCATGGTAAATTTAAGGTATGGTACCAAAGAATTGACT
Organism: Protopterus annectens; assembly: GCF_019279795.1. NCBI lineage: Eukaryota > Metazoa > Chordata > Ceratodontiformes > Protopteridae > Protopterus > Protopterus annectens. Next base: position 692,263,760 of record NC_056744.1, on the reverse strand, counting down.
TGTCCTAAAAAAAAAAAAAATCCAGATCCTGTTTATTTGCCGTCCACACAATAAAGCGGTCATCTACAAACCGTGCATAAAACCCAACATGTTTCTTAAAACTCTCCATTTTAAATAGACTACACCTCTCCCAATCTGCCATCACCAGATTGGTGTAGCTATTGGCACAAGAAGTGCCCATAGTTATGCCATCCTTCTGAATGTAGACATTATTAAATGTAAAAATACTGTGGGTCAACACTATGTTCAAAAGCTCACACAGAGTGTCTATAGAAGATGCTAAAAATTAGAATCTAATTCCAAGCACCTGCGTATACATTCAATGCCTTCATGATTAGGAATCAAAGTAAACAATGATTGAATGTCCAGGGTAACTAACCAGTATGGTAGATCTACAGGTAAAGGTGACATATTGTCATATAGCATCAAAGTAAATTGTTTTGTATCTTTTAAAATGTGGCCATATGCATCAACAACTGATCTGTCTACTTTCCAAATACAGGGAGATGGGCTCAGTTGCCCAACCTCTCCCTGCAACAATGGGTATCATTGGTGGATTGCAAGGATGTTTATGGATTTTGGGCATACCCTGTATACTTGGAATTAATGGATTTTTAACCAGAAAGAATCCATATAACTGGTCATTAATCATCCCATTGCTAGCTAAACCCATTAGGGAGCTGGAGACTTCATTAATACACTTTTCTACACAGCTAGATGATATTTGATCATAGAACCGGAGGTGTCTCAACATATTCTCCATACTGTCAACATAGTCAGTATTGTTCATCACCACCACCGGTCCCCCTTTATCCGCTGGTCTAATAATCGCGTTACGGTCACATCTTAACATCTTTAAAGCTGTTCTCAACTTCAGGTTTAAATTACCATACCATTTCCTATGTCTATTGTTAAAATTATTTTTATGTAGATCTTCCTCTACTAACTGGGAAAACGCATCAATTAATGGATGTAATCTAGGGGCATATTCACTTGGTTTTCTCAAAGTCCAACTCTGATCTATATGTTCACTATTGCCAAAATCAAATTTCAATTGGACATTGCGGGCAAAAAACTTGACATCCATAACTGAGCCAGTGATATCACTTTTAACGGACGGTATGAACGTCAGGCCCCTATCTAGAACTTCAGTTTCATCCTTATCCAAGGGTCTATTAGAAATGTTCCAAGCTAGCGATTTGTGGTTTTCTCCCACATCTTTTTCAAGGTTGGGCCCACATATTCCTCCTCCAACATCCTTCTCTTCTGTCTCCCCCTGTTCATGGATCTGTCCCTGCCTCCCCTCCTGAACTCTTGTATGGAGAAAGGGGCAGGTCCATCCAATGCTGATGATTTCTGACCAGACAAACTATTGGTCTTCTTCCTAACCGAACCATCAAAAGTGACTACAGTACTGCCTAAACAGGACTGAATGTTTTTATCTACATCTAACTTCAACCGATCAGTGTCTGCATCATCACTAGAACATTCAACGACAGACGCCACAACCTGAGGTTGTGAGGTATCACTCATAGTGCCCTCATTATGTACTAAAGCTGTTGTAACAACACTATTGCAGTGTGATAAAACAGTGTCACAGATGACGTGTCATTAACACTCCCATTATTAATAACTTTAGTTACACTTTTTGTTTTCAACACATTCAAAATAGTTTTATCAAGTCCACTTCTTTCAAAGTCTGTCCTCGGCCAAGTAAAGACATGGCCGTCCCTGAAATCAATAGTGTCTCTACGAATCTTGCTCTGCTTCTGCTCGAGCAATTTCTTTTCAAACAGGTAGATGTTATCTAACAATTTGTCAAAACCCTTGTCAACAACAGCAGATGGAAAAGTATCATAAACAAACTGCTGCTGTTCTTTAATACGAGCTCGCAGAGCAGCTTCTTCTGGACGAAAAAACTCATTCAATAATGTCATGTATCTTAAACTAATTTCAGTGTTAATTTGTTGCCATTATAAAGCAAATCAGGGAACAGAGTACCTGTGGTTGTCATCTTGAGTATCCATAGTCCCCTCGGAATGATTTTGTGACTAATACAAACTTCAAAGTGCTGTGTTTTGAATGTGTTGAAAACAAAGTGTAACTAACGTTATTAATAATGGGAGTGTTGTTAATGACATGTCATCTGTGACAGAGTGTGTTTTATCACATTGCAATAGTGTTGTTAAAACAGCTTTAGTACATAATGAGGGTACTATGAGTGATACCTCACAACCTCAGGTTGTGGCGTCTGTCATTGAATGTTCTAGTGATGATGCTGACATTGATCGGTTGACGTTAGATGTAGATGAAAAGATTCAGTCCTGTTTAGCCAGTACTGTAGTCACTTTTGATGGTTCAGTTAGGAAGAAGACCAATAGTTTGTCTGGTCAGAAATCATCAGCATTGGATGGGCCTGCCCCTTTCTCCATACAAGAGTTCAGGAAGGGAGGCAGGGACAGATCCATGGACAGGGGGAGACAAGAGAAGGATGTTGGAGGAGGAATATCTGGGCCCAACCTTGAAAAAGATGTGGGGAAAAAACCACAAATCGCTAGTTGGAACATTTCTAATAGACCCTTGGATAAGGATGAAACTGAAGTTCTCGATAGGGGCTTGACGTTCATACCGTCCGTTAAAAGTGATATCACTGATTCAGTTATGGACGTGAAGTTTTTTGCCCACAATGTCCAATTGAAATTTGATTTTGGCAATAGTGAACATATAAGTCAGAGTTGGACTTTGAGAAAACCAAGTGACTATGTCCCTAGATTACATCCATTAATTGATGCGTTTTCCCAGTTAGTAGTAGATCTACATAAATATAATTTTAACAATAGATATAGGAAATGGTATGGGAATTTAAACCCGAAGTTGAGAACAGCTTTAAAGACGTTAAGATGTAACCGTAATGTGATTATTAGACCAGCGGATAAAGGGGGACCGGTGGTGGTGATGAACAATACTGACTATGTTGAGAGTGTGGAGAATATGTTGAGACACTTCCGGTTCTATGATCAAATATCATCTAGCCGTGTAGAAAAGTGTATTAATTAAGTCTCCAGCTCCCTAACGGGTTTAGCTAGCAATGGGATGATTAATGACCAGTTATATGGATCCTTCCTAATTATGAAGGCATTAAATGTATATTTAGGTGTTTGGAATTAGATTTGAATTTTTTAGCATCTTCTATAGACACTCTGTGAGTTTTTGAACATTGTGTTGACCCACAATATTTTTACATTTAATAATAGGTCTACATTCAGAAGGATGGTGTAGCTATGGGCACTTCTTGTGCCAATAGCTACGCCAATCTGGTGATGGCAGATTTGGGGAGGTGTAGTCTATTTAAAATGGAGAGTTTTAAGAAACATGTTAGGTTTTTTATGCACGGTTTGTAGATTACCTCTTTATAGTGTGGACGGCAAATAAACGGGATCTGGATGTTTTTTTTAGGACAAGTCAATTCTTTGGTACTATACCTTAAATTTACCATGAGTGCTTCACTGGTATCAATTTCATTCTTGGATGTACTTGTTGAGAGACCTCTGTGGATTATTGAACACGGGGGTCTATCGTAAGTCGTGCTGTAGAAATTCTTTGTTACAAAGAGGTAGTATGCACCCTAACTTTGTATTTAGGAACATAGTGAAAGGACAGGCGATGCAGGTTTCCCGCCTTAATCCTACTGAACTTGGTTTTCAAAATGAGTTCACTAATCTCCATGACCAATTGCTTGAGGGGGCTTCAGTGGAGTAGATGCACTGAGGAGAGATCGGGCAGCACCATATTTTATGAGCAGGGATGTTATGATAACACAAAGTGATAGTGTAGCAGAGAGGATAATGAAATTTAAGGACAATACTAGGGTCTCTATTTATTACACACAGGATGTAAATGAGATCAGAAACATCTGTTTTAAGCATTGGGGCATTCTTACTGTTGATCCAGTGATTCGTGACATTGTGGGTGAAGCACCCAAGTTTGTTTACAAGAATCGTATGAATCTGCATAGGATTTTATGTTACCACAATGGACATAATCATGATATATACAGGTTTAAATCCACTACTAGACCTTGTAGGAAATGTAATTTTTGTTGCTTTATAGATAGCAATGTAACTTTTGTATATCCTGTGAGTCAACAGTGTTACCATTTCTATGCTGAGGCCATTTGTAACACGGAGCATATAGTTTACTTAGCTCACTGTACGACTTGTCCAGCTTTTTATGTGGGCAAGACAGATAGAGACAGGGTTAGAGAGCATGTATATAATATTCGTATTAAATCTGAAAAGAATGCCCTTTCTAAGCATGTCATAGAGACATCTGAACAGCATGTCTTTAAGTTTCTTGTTATACAAGTGAATTCACCCTCAATAAGAAGGGGTGATGTGATCAATTTTACTGAACAGTGTGAGGCTAAATGGATTGTTAGGTTAAGGGTAGATAAGGAGCCAGGCTTGAACGATAGAGTACCTGTTAGACCTATGCTAAAAGGCGGGAGAATTAGGATTTAGTTTTTATATGTAATATGTTATTTATTTTGTTTATGGTAGGTTTGTATTATCTATGTATTTTAATAATATTGTTATGTATTTTTAGTTTAGTTATGTTTTTAAATATATTTTTAGAGACATTGGATTAGTTTTATAAAGCTCTTGATGTTTAACAATGAGTATGCAATGAACGAGAACTACTTGCTCTTTAATTTTTAATTGTTAAATAACTGATTGGGAATAGGAAATGTCAGCTTTTCACAGCATAAATAGTTTGTTTTAAAAGTGTTGCTTTATATTGGCTTGAAGAAGCCCAGTCGGGTGAAAGCGCTTGCCATTTTACTCATTTGTCGAATAAATCTACATTTTTTGCCTTGTGCCAATTTATATGAGACTGTATTTGTTAATCAGTGAAGAGAAAACTGCCAATTCTGTGCTTTGGCTCAGCCTGGTGAAGTGTATACTGCTTGCTGTGCATTTTGGTTCAGTACGGAGATTAGTCTATGAGGATACTGTTCTGTCGCCTTGTACTCCTGTTTTTTTGTACTATTGTTTTCATATTTTTATGCAGGAGTTTTCACATTTGGGTAGCGGTTTTTGAATTACTAGTTAAAAATGGTTGAGCTCTGGACAAGGGAGAGAAAGCTGTCGGCCCAAGACAGTGCACAATGTCAGATGGCCTGCTTTTTTTTTTTGCCCAGAGATCTGTAGACAGATTAGTGGCGCAGCCTCATTGCATCTCTTTGAGACTCGTGTCTGTGTGTGTGTGTGTGTGTGTGTGTGTGTGTGTGTGTGTGTGTGTGTGTGTGTGTGTGTGTGTGTATATATATATATATATATATATATATATATATATATATATATATATATATATATATATAAAAAATATCTTCAAAGAAGATGTGCAACAATGGTTCACTTGGACATACCCTACTAAATACTGTGATTTTTTTTTTTCAGTATCTCTTGTGCATTTTTATAAGATTACATTTTTTTTTGCAGAGCAGTAGTTATATTTACAAACTGTTAACTATTTTATGTAGAACGTTTAAAACAGTACCCAATTTTCAGTACTGGCATGTCTCATAAAAACTAATTAAATGCTTACCACAGTTAAACAAGAAAAAAAATGAACTGTTAAAGTATAAACTTTGTCTGCTCGTGTATAAAACATTTTATGGCCAGAAATTCAGTCTCATTCTCAGCTTGTTCTTAGAAAAGCAGTAGTCCATCTGTGTGGTATCTAAGCATTTGATGTCTGATTTTATGCATTCTGGTCCTGTAGTTTTTCTAACATTTTTAAAATATGTGGGGGGTCCCTAGGACTGCTGTACCATCAGACCTCCCCCACAACTGCCATATTAGGCTCCATCTCCCCTCCTCCTCATCCAAGACACCAGTGACCCCATTCCCCCCCCCCTTGAGGATGTGAAGTCGAGTGCCTAGAGTGATGCTCCCATCCAGTAGCATAGCTAGGCTGCAGTGAGATATGTAGGCAACTGCCCCATGTGCAAAGTGTTGGTGGGCACGATCAGACAATCTTTCTTTTATGCAATACTGGCTTTTAAAAGCCGGTATTTCATTTGCAGTCGAACCTGAGCACTGTACCGCACACTCTGTGTGTGTCGTCTAAACTGTAGAGAATGCTTGCTACAGTTTAAAAGTAAAAAAAGTATGTGTCAACTTCTAAACTGTAGGAACTGTATATACTATAGCAACTTTTTGCTTCATTTGTAGCAAGCAGTTTGCTATAGTTTAAAAAGATTTTTTTTAACTAAAACATGAGTGCCATATCACTCCTTACAGGCAGGGTGTAAACTGTAGCAACTGTTTGCTAGATTTGTAGCAGGTAGTTTGCTGCAGTTTAAAAGAGAGACTATATATATTTTTTTTAACTAAAGCAAAAGTGCTGTAGCATTCTGTGCAGGCTGGGTATAAACTGTAGCAACTGTTTGCTACAGTTTAAAAGAAAAATTATGTTGAGGGAAAGTTGGGGAAAGTCCACACAAATGAGACCTGAATGGCTAGGGGCAGGAGGTAGGGGGACATGCCATGGTTGATGTTGTAATAGAAGGAACGTCCGTGTTTTTTCCTCTTCAGTGCAAGAACTGGGGGGGGGGGGGTAGATCTAACTGCTATAAGCCAGTCACTTACAGTGCATTGATTACCTTATTACAGTGAAGTACATTTTTGTCTTTCACCTGAAGAGCTTAGGGGGTGGGTGCTGATTCATAGTACTGGCCCAGGACACTGTTTGAACCAGCTATGATTTTGCTATCATCCATTGTGGGTTTAGAATTGTATTGTTTTATTTACCTACATTCCCCAGTTAGGGCTGTAATGTCCGTAATAATGACTGTACTGTAGTATGCATGCAATCTTATGTAGCAACTGTCTTTGGTTTTGTAGTGCTTGTGCTGTATTAACATGCATTGTCATTCCATTCTTCCCTGTGGACCAACCACATCCCATTACCTAAAGGTGAGAAGCTGACGCCTCCCACTTAACGCCCATATCCTCCATGGCTGCTCCTGCAGTGTTAAAACAACTAATTTAATTTGGGTTGACTAGGACAGAGTTGGTGTCTTTTTTTCTTTTAAACAATGGAACTGGCTGCTTTGGCTCCATTTTGTCTGCTGACCTTAATGGTCAGTTTTTGCTGCATGAGAGTGTAGCTAGAGGTGTACACGGTCTGACTTTGAAGGCATTTTTGCAGCATTCAACAGAACCGTGGACGAGGGTAAGGTGGTGCACACAGCCTATCTTGACCTCGCCAAGGCTTTCGACACCATCCCCCACTCTGGAATTATAGATAAACTCACTAGACTTGGCATAAATCCCTGTCACAAGGTGGGTGCCCAACTGGCTCACTGACAGAACCCACACAGTGAAAGTAGCTGACTCCAAATCCAACTTCAGGCCACTGACAAGTGGAGTACCACAGGGCTCAGTCCTGGGTCCTCTCCTATTTGGCATTTACTTCTCAGAAGTCCAGGCTAATACAGCAGGTCTTCGGCTTACAAAGTTCGCAGATGACTGCAAACCTAGGTGCCATAATAGAATCAGCTAATGATGTGGACATTCTACAAAGGGACCTCACTGAGACTGATGCTTGGTGTCAAAGTCATGGCCTCAAGCTCAATGCCAAAAAGTGCATTGTCATCCCCTTTGGAAAAAACATTGTACCCATGAACTACCACATAGGCGGTAACCTACTAAACACTGAAAGTGTGATGAGACCTTGGGACACAGGTGGACAGTAGTCTTTCCATCGATAATCACATCACCACAGTAGTCAGGAAATCCTTCTACGTGGCACACCTCATCACAAAGGGGTTCAGCTCCAGACAAAAAGAGGCCATTGTTCCTCTCTACTCATCCCTGTTCAGACCCATTATAGAGTACAACGCCCCATTTGGCATATATCTCGTAAGACATCTACAACAACTAGAAACTCCACAGAAATAACTTACTAAGAGGATTACCGGCCTCAAACAGATGCCATATGCAGACAGTCTCCAAAAACTCTAGCTCTACTCCATTGCTTATCACCTACTCAGAGGCGACCTCTGCCTAACATGCAAAGCCATGTCAAACCCAGATCTGTTGGACATGCTACACGTAAAGAAACCCAATTCCTCAGAGCCTCACGCTCAAGGGACCTAAACCTTGCCACCACAATAAACAACATGCTGGAGGGATAGATTCCTGTTCCAGAGACTTCCCATGCTCTGGAGCAGACTACCCATTCATGTCAAGCAAAGCTCCTCATTAGCCCTCTTTAAGAGAAGTCTCGACAATTGGATGGTAAATGGGAAATTCACCCCGGGGATCACTTCTATGGCTCTGCTAGACAGGGGGCAGGAAAATAACTTTCTTGGGTGGCGAAAGCCAGGGAACTATTTTGGCTAGGCTTATATAGGCCCCAGGGCTGATAGCCTAGTTACTTACCTATGAACCTATATCCTCGAAAGCTGTAAACGGTGAACGGTATTTACAGCAAAAATGCCATGCATCGAATTTGCTGTTGTAGGGGGCTGTGCCCCCCACACACCCCGCTAATTATATATACCACCTCCGAGATCGCACTACAGTGAGGAAAAGTCAAATTTTCCGATCTTCACTGTAGTGCTATCTCACTATTTACAGTTCACTGCATGGCATTTTTGCTGTAAATAGTGTTCGCTGTTTACAGCTTTCAAGGATATAATATAGACCCCAACCGTCCAGCTTCCAAAATTCTTTTATCCCCTCCCTCAATATGATTTTAGTTGCTTATAGGCTTTGCCCTTTTTGGGCGGCCACAGTGGTGCAGTGGTTAGCATTGCCGCCTCACAGCAAGAGGTTCTCCGGTTCGATCCTCGGCTGGGGTGCCTTCTGTGCGGAGTCTGCATGTCCTCCCTGTGGTCGCGTGGGTTTCCTCCGGGTGCTCCGGTTTCCTCCCACATCCCAAAGACATGCTGCAGGTGGATTGGACACTCTAAAATGGCCCTAGGTGTGTGTGTGTGTGTGTGTGCCTTCTGTGGAAGGTTGGGCGCCGGGCTGGCAACTCGACACCGTAAAACTCCACTGCCAATCAATGTACGGACAAGGTGATCCGCTGTGGCGACCCCTAACCGGGAAAAGCCGAAAGAAGAAGAAGATAGGCTTTGCCCTTTTTGGAGGTAGCTATTTAAACAGCTAGGATGACTAAAAATCTTCAGTACTTTCTTGCCATATCATGCAAATGAATCTCTGAAGCTGGTATAAATTTCCCTGTCAGACAGATAAGATCCCTTTGAGGAATCCATTCATGCTAGTTTGTATTAATATGCATATTTTCTGTTTTTTTTTACCAGAAATGCAGTACATCACTTCAAAAATGCCATCTTTTCAGGAATGTTGGTCAGACATTCTTTGAATACTACAAACACTGTCTAGGAATTACTTTGTTTAAGCTATGGTGGGCTTATTTTCATCTGCTTGGAACTAAAGTTATATATTTTATCTGAAAGTTACATAAACACAGTTTCTGACCCAAAAGTAATTCCTATGTGTACTTCTTGACAAGCTAATGGTTCTTTTTGGGGAAAGTGATTATTTGAACAGGAGTGGATTATGTGCTGCTTGTGTAATTTTTTTTGTTGGGGGGGATGGGGGGAATGGAAAATTTTAGAAAGGTTTTGTGCTGCTTAGGTGAACTGTGTAACGGGTTGCACTTCGACCAAACACTTTACCACAGCTTAATAGCAATAAGGCTTCTTTCTTGGCTAGAACATGGTTACTTGCCTCAGTCGTGCTGTTCCTTCCTTAATGTACCTAAAAATAAAGAGCAGTTAAAGTGCAAACCCTTGTCCTTAGTTTGATCTGAGTCAATCCCTCAGCATATGGTAGGTGAGACTGCAGCGGCCATTGCTGATTCTTCAGACCACTTACTGGTTTCCTCGTATCCCTGTGGTGTAGTCTTGCGGCCAACATCCTGGCAGATAGGTTCAGTGCTAACTTTACCCCCCTCTCACCCCCTAAAGGGCCCATCTCTATACCGGAAGAATGTAAAGTTCCTGTAATCATGGCTGCACAGGTAAAAACCACACTCTCCAAAGCCAAGAACACAGCATCCATGAGACCAGACAACATCCCAGGCTGCGTTCTACATGAACTGCATAACGAACTGGCACCCCACCTAAGTACCATGTTAAATCATAGCTTCACCTCAGGCTTTGTGCCCGCTGAATGGCGCACAGCGATGGTTATCCCATTCCACAAGGGGGGGAGCCACCACGGACCCTGGGAACTATCACCCCATTAGCCTGATGAGCCTGGTCTGCAAGGCAATGGAACGTGTCATCATGGAACTTATAAACAAAGACACTGGTAATCTCCAAACTCTGGACCCCACCCAGTTTGGGTTTGTAAAAGGCAGATCATGTCTCCTAAACCTGATAGACTTTGAAGCAGTCACCAAAGCCGTAGACGAGGGTAAGGTGGTTCATACAGCCTATCTAGATCTTGCCAAGGCTTTCAACACCATCCCCAACTCTGGAATTATAGATAAATTCACTAAACTAGGTATAAATCCCTATGTCACTAGATGGGTTGCCAACTGGCTCACTGACAGAACCCACACTGTGAAAGTAGCAGACTCAAAATCTGACTTCAGACCAGTGCCAAGTGGAGTACCACAGGGTTCAGTCCTGGGTCCTCTCCTGAAGTACAGGCTAACACAGAAGGTCTTTGGCTAACAAAGTTCGCAGATGACTGCAAACTAGGAACCATAATTGAAACTGCTAACGATGTGGACATTCTACAAAAGGGCCTCACTGAGACAGATGCCTGGTGTCAAAGCCATGGCCTCAAGCTCAGTGCCAAAAAGTGCATTGTCATCCCCTCTGGTAAAAACTCTGTACCCATGAACTACAACATAGGTAGTAGTATGCTTAACACCGAAAGTGTGATAAGAGACCTTGGGGCACATGTGGACAGTAGTCTCTCCTTTGATAATCGCATCGTCACAGTAGTCAGGAAATCCTTCTACGTGGCACACCTCATCATAAAAGGTTTTTCATCCAGAAAAGGAGGTAATTGTTCCCCTCTACTCATCACTCATTAGACCCATTATAGAGTACAACACCCCTTTTGGTATGTACCTCACAAGACATCTACAACAACTGGAAAGGCCGCAGAAATACCTCACAAAGAGGACTACCGGCCTCAAACAGATGCACTACGTAGACAGTCTCAAAAAAATCCAGCTTTACTGCGTCGCATATCGCCTACTCAGAGGTGATCTCTGCCTAACATCAAAGCTATGTCAAACCCAGAGCTGTTGGACATGGTCCACTTAAAGAAATCCCAATCCCTCCGAGCTACACACTCTAGGGACCTAAACCTTGTCACCACAATAAACAACATGCCGGAGGGATAGATTCCTGTCCCAGAGACTTCCCATACTCTGGAATAAACTACCTATCTATATCAAACAAAGCTCCTCATTAGCACTCTTCATGAAAAATCTTGATGATTGGATGGGAAATAGGAAATTCACCCCGGGATCACTTCTGTGGCTCTGCTTGACACTTTGGGTGGCAAAAGCCAGGGTACTTTTTGGCCTGGCTTGTATAGGCCCCAGGACCGATAGACTAGTACCTACCTATGAACTAAGGACTGAGGGTCAGGCATGTCCATTTTGGCTGTTCCAGTGTATGAGAGCCATCCATTTTACATACTGGAGCCAACCCTGGAGGGTCTTCTCACAGTGGCTGAGGAAAGAGAACTCTTGGTTGGGGTGATATCTCTAGCACAGGATGCTATCGCTTCTTCCCTGTCTTCTTCAAAACATGTCCCTGGAAAGATGAAATGGAAAGTTAATAGTTATGACCACAAAGAGATGGTTTCTGTGGCTAAAAATGTTACCATCTTAGCTAGGAGTTTGTTGCAGACTTTTAATCCTGGGTGTCAGGTGCCTCATTGTATTTCTTATCCTTCTACTATGAAGGAAGATGATGATTGTTCAAACAATTCTGCTGTGGACAGAGACATGATTTTATCACCTGATGGGTCCATAGCCCAATACTCTGACTGTTTAGACAGTTGGCCTGAATTTGAACTGGGACTGTCTCCAGACATAAGGATGTGTTTGCTTGGAAACAGGTGAATGTTCTCCCTGAACTATGCAGGTTTTTTGAAGTAATAGAACAAGAAGAACTGCATACTCCACCTGTTCCTCATATTCTGCCAGCTTTGGAGGATGCTTTTAATGCTACCTGCAATGCTTCTGACTCTCAGCCATCAGTACCAAAGAAGGGAGAAAAATTGTAAAAAATCTCTCACACTTATTGATATCTCTTTTCTCATCTTAGAGCAGACCCAGCATCTATTTCTCCTACTCGTAATTCGAACTGGTGCCTTACCTACCACTAAACCAATTCCTGTGAGTAAAGAGGATACATTTCTTGATTGACTGGGTTAAGGGATTCTTTACCTCCTCTGCGTTAGCCTTCAGAATTCTAAATTACCTGGACTACATGGTGAAGTTTCTGCTTAAATGTTCCAGTAGTTTGAGAGAATTTGCTTCTTCCCAGCCTCCTAAAGGGAGGTCTTATTTGAATCAGATTGTGGGTAATGTGTCAGGTTTCTAAAAATGCCTTAAAAGATGCGTGTGATTCTGGGAAGATTTGTCTGGGTAAATAACCAAAAGATGTTATGTGATCCTATCTCGCCTACATTCTGTACTGATGGGTTCGGAGCCGATCCTCTGCTCCGACTCGGCACGCTATACTATAGAGCGAAGTCTCTAATTGGCTGAGCTATTCTATATCCCAGGATGCACCACCACCAATTCCCCAGATCTCGTTTGCCGCTTACAAGCAAGGACGTGGTCTCAAGCTTGGCTGAGCTAAGTGCTTTCTTTCTAAGAATTTTCTGTCAGGAATTTTCTTAAATTTAACCAAAAGCTGTTTTAACGGCTATCGCTGTGTATGATTGAGTTTTTCTGATTATTTTTTGTGGTAAAAATTGTCTTTCAGGGTAAGGTTTCCGTTTGAGTTAGAGGGGCCTTCCCCTCGTGCGTGAGTGAGCCTTTTTTGTGTGATTTTCGTGAGGTGGTCAAGTACCCGTTTTAGAGGGTTCTTGGCCCTCCTGTTGTGTGAAATTCTTGTTGACTTCTCTTTTACTGAAATTGTTCTATTTAGATGCACTTTTTTCCTGTGTTTGTTCTAACTGGCATTATGTCTAAAGAGCACAGACCCTCAGGGTTTAAAAAATGCACAAGATGCAGCTACAAGATGTCCATAACGGACGATCACTCCCTATGCGTGTACTGTTTAGGACCCAAACACCTTCAGGAGTCTTGTAGCGTGTGTCATGCTTTTTCCTCTCGAGTCCTCCAAGAGAGGAAAAATAAATTGATACTAAAAGGACTTATCAAACCTACTTTTGAAGAGGCCTTATCTTCCTCTTCTCCCTCAAAGAAAAAGAAATCGTCTGCTCTGACCAGTCCGTCGGAACAGACCACCAAGAAATCTCGGCAGGCTTCTCCATCGGCTCCACGGACTTCGGAGCTGAGGGCGGAACGGTCTGCCTCGATGCCTCCAGCCTCGACTCCTCTGGCTTCGGAGCCGATGGCTGGAGCTTCGAGAGGCGGGTGACCTTCATCGGCTCCGCTGATTTCGGAGCCGATGAGAGTTGCCCGCTCAGACTCTTCCCCTTCGGCGCCGAAGACCTCTTCGGCACCGAGGGAAATTACAATGGAGTCTCCTTCGGCACCGATTTTGATAGTCAATTCGGAGCCGGTCCCCTAGTCCTTCGAAGCCGGTGGAGAAGTCTACTCGGACCCATTCGATCTCCTCCCGGTCTTCCAAGATGTCGGATTCGGACATTGACAGGGTGCTCCAAAGGCTGTTTCAGTCTCCAGTCTTCAAAAAGTTAGTTTCGGCTCCAGCCCAGTCAGCTTCGGAGCCGATGGTCCACCCTTTAGCCTTGGTTCCTCCTCCAACAGCCTCGGCACCGTTGGAGTCAGTGCTGGTGGAGCCGATGGAGGTGTCCGGGTCGGCTCCGACCCTTACTCCTACTCCGGCCTTCGGGTCGGAGTTCGGTACACGGACCCTCTTCGGTCGGCCCCGGGGGTGTTTTCGGTTCCGAGCCTCTCTCTCGGTGCGTCGGCTGTGGGAGTGCTGTCTGCTGTTATGGCTTTGGGGGTCGGACCTTCCCAGGATTTTGGGGGTCCGGCCTTTAGAGCCATGAGGAGTGCTTTGGCCAAATCTTCTTTGGCTACCTCCACCATCTCCCCGGCACCTTCCCTAGGCACGGAGACTGGTTCCTTTGTAGTCCCCCTGTCTCAAGACAGCGGAGCCCTGGGGCCTGAGGTCACCCCCATTGGGGGTCCCCCTCTTCCTGGAGGTCCCTCTGAAGAGTCTTCGGAGGAACCCCCAAGAAAGAAACAGTTCAAGAGGAAGCACGTCGACTCCCCTGACGAGTCTCAAACCTCGGACACCGATCTTGATGATGCGGAAGGGTCCCCCAAGTCGTGCTCGGATGATGTCTCCTTTGCGGACATCCTGGAAGTCCTCAAACAACGAGGCGGCTGGCAGACCAAACCCCCTTTCTCTGACGAGTCTGTGTTCCTCAAGGCCTTCGGGGCTCAGCCCTCCGCCTCCTGGGTGTCTCCGCCCTTCGATGAGCTCCTAGATTTGATCTCTCGAAGGGCGTGGGAACATCCAGATTCTGTGGAACCGGTGCCTGCTTGCCCTAACAAATTTTTGTCAGCGCCCCCGGAAAAGGAATTTCTCACCAAAGGTGTGGCTGTAGATGCTCTGGTGGTGGCATCTGCTACCCAGCAAGATGTAGCAGAGGCTTCGACGTCTGTCCATCCTCCTAATAAGGAGTCTAGGAGCATGGACCGGTACGGGAAGCGCACCCTTACTTCAGCGGCCTTTACTTTAAGGTCTCTGAACTATCTGACGCACTTCACTAGACTTCAGAGGGACCTGATCAAGGAACTTTCAGATACCCTCTCTGGTAACCTACCTGAGCAGTTGGCCCAGACGGTTAGCTCTCAGTTGGCTACTCTATCGTCGATATCGAACTCGTCCATGAGGCTCATTTCGTATGCAGCCGAGGGGGCGAGTACAGCGGCGGGTACGGGTGTTGCTCTACGGAGACAAGCCTGGCTCCGCCTGTGTCATTTTGCGGAGGCCTTCAAGTCTTCCTTTGCCGGCGCTCCCTTTGATGGGTCCTCTTTGTTTGGACCCAAGGTAAAGGACACCTTGACCCACTGTGAACAAGAGGGTAAGACTTTGACTGCCATAGGGGCACGGTTTTCCTCTCCCTTTCGGCCTTATCCCAAGGCTAAAAAGGAGGGAAAATGTGGTTCCATAAATCTCAGAATTATTACCCCTCACAGCAGGATGATCCCCCTTCTAGAGGCAGAGGAGGGGGAAATTTTTCAGGGAGACGCCGTCCCAGAGGCGGCAGATGCCCCCGCAACACTGGAGACCGCAAGTCCTTTCGTGGCTCTTCAACCTTTCAGCATCCCTGAAGGATTGCTCCGGAGCCAGTCGGGGGTCATTTTTCGAGGCACCTAAAGGCCTGGGAGAGTATCACTCAGGACCGATGGGTGCTCTGAATCATCGCCGGAGGTTATGTCATCCCCTTTTCACACACCCCCCCCCCACCAACCAGGAAAATCCCGGACCCGCCACCCAGTCAACGGGATATTGCAGCCATCGAAATTTCAAAGCTGCTTCAAAAAGGAGTCATCCAACCGGTCCCCATAGACCAGACCGGATTAGGGACTTACTCAAAATTCTTTTTGGTGCCAAAAAAGACCAGGGACTTGAGGCCCATTTTGGATCTCAGCAACCTAAATCGATCAGTCAAGAAGTCCAAGTTCCGGATGGTCACCTTACAATCCATTCTCCCGCTACTGGAGAAAGGTGTTTGGATGTGCTCCATAGATCTCAAGGACGCCTATTATCACATTCTCGTAGATCAGGCGTCCAGGAGACATCTGCGCTTCAGCCTGGGAGACAGTCATTTCCAGTTCTGCGCACTGCCCTTTGGTCTCACCACAGCCCCCAGGGTGTTCACCAAATGTTTGGCGGTGGTGACTGCTCACCTGAGGAGTCTAGGATTCCAGGTGTTTCCGTATCTAGACGACTGGCTCCTAACTGCCACCTCCAGGCATCTACTATTACAGAATCTAGCAGCCACTATATCTCTAGGCACCTCCCTAGGAATCACCTTCAATTGGGCAAAGTCTGTGTTGCTGCCATCTCAGCATATACGGTTTATCTTGGTAGAGATAGACTCAAAGCAGATGCGGGTCTATCTTCCTACAGAGAGAATAGAAACATTACAATCTCAAGTCCGAGCGTTGCTCCTCAAACGCTGAGCCCCAGCAAGGATGGTCCTACAACTGTTGGGTTCCATGTCGGCTACCGTTCTCCTGGTGCCCTTAGCAAGATTGCACATGAGGATTCTCCAGTGGCTCCTGTCAGTCCAGTGTTCGTATCAGGAACTTCCTCTCAGTCACCACATTATAATCACGGAGACGTGCAAACAGGGACCTCCGTTGGTGGCTTCTCTCATCCAACCTGGATCAGGGGCGACCCTTCGTTCCTCCTCCTCCAGTGGCCACTTTGACTACGGACGCCTCCCAGACGGGGTGGGGGGGACATTACCTGGGCAGGTCAGTCCAAGGCAAGTGGCACCCCGACGAGAGTTCCCTACACATCAACATACTGGAAATAAGGGCGGTGCTTCTATCGCTTCAAGCACTACACAGCTACCTCCCCCAGGGTATGATTGCCGTTCAGTCCGACAACATGTCAGTAGTCTGGTACCTGAACAAGCAGGGAGGGACCAGGTCCTACCCTCTTTGCAGAGAGGCCATGAAAGTATGGAATTGGGCTGTTGCAACCAACCGTTTCTTGGTAGCAACACACATTCCGGGGAGATCCAATGTGATAGCCGACAGACTGAGCAGAACCATTCTCTCCCCGCACGAGTGATCTCTGAACGACAGAGTAGCATCTCAGATCTTCAGAAGATGGGGAACTCCTTGTTGCGACCTCTTTGCAACTCCCCTCAACACGAAATGTCTACAGTTCTTTTCTCTTACCCCGGTTCCGGGGGGGTTTCCCAAGGACGCCCTAGTCCAAACTTGGCCCACCGGCTTACTGTACCCCTTTCCACCGGTTCCCCTTCTCCCCAGGGTGAGCCAGAAGGCGATTCACTTGCAGTGCAAGATGATTTTAGTTGCCCCATACTGGCCTCGTCAAGTCTGGCTGCCATTTCTTCGGAAATACACACTGGACGGTCCATGGTTCCTGGACCAGGTTCCAGATCTCTTGATCCACCAGTCGGGACAGCTTCACCAGTCCCTTCACTCTCTGAAGTTAACAGCTTGGCTCCTCCACTTCCGACTATAGTCAGGAACCAGGTTTTGGACTCTCAAGTTATACATATCTTGTCCTCGGCCCACAAGAATTCGACTAAGAAGATGTATAATAGTAAATGGAAGAGATTCGCCATTTGGGCCCAACTCCGGGGATTAGATCCCATTACTGCCCCGGTGGCGGACGTTTTGAAATTCTTAGCTTCCCTATTCAATCAAGGTTCTTTGGTCTCCACCATTAAGGTTCATTTAGCAGCTATTTCTAATTTTCATGAAAGTATAGACCCACCTTTGATGAGCAATAAGTTGTGTAAAGCCTTCATGAAAGGGGCTGGGCTGCTACGTCCTCCAGTTTCTCATCCTGCTCCACCATGGGATCTCAGTTTCATATTAGGTGCCTTGACCTCTTCCCCCTTCGAACCGGCAGCAACTTCTGACTTGAAATTTCTTTCCTGGAAGACTGCTTTTTTGGTGGCAATTACATCAGCCAGAAGAGTTTCGGAACTTCAAGCCCTGTGTGTCAAACCACCGTACTTGGTTTTTCACAAGGATAGAGTATCCCTTAGGCCTAATCCATCTTTTGTTCCCAAAGTTTGTTCTAGTTTCTGTCTTCAACAGTCTTTGGAACTTCCAGTTTTCTTCCCCAATTACTCAGAGCAGAATATATCTTCCACTCATTGGATGTCCACAGACAATTGCGTTTCTACTTAGGACACACCAAACACGGAAAACAGATCAGTTGTTTGTGTCCTTTTCAGACAATAAACTGGGCAAAGCCGTCACGAAGGTCACTATTGCCAAATGGATCAGAGACTGTATCAGTCGTATTTATTTTCTTTCTAATAGAGAGCTTACAACCACTGTGAAAGCTCATTCTACAAGGGCTATGGCTACAGCATTTCATTCTAAGCTTGCCATTAGTGACATTTGTGCTGCAGCTACCTGGTCCTCTCCTCACACCTTTATTTCTCATTACAAATTGGATGTGGCATCTCGGGGGCGAGCTTCCTTCGGTTCCACAGTTCTCAGGAGTGTTTTCCAGTGAGCCACCCAGGAATCAGGTGCTAGGGACGCTGTCCCATCAGTACAGAATGTAGGCGAAATAGGATCACATAACATCTTTTAGTTATGTACTTACCATAACTTTAGATGTTTGGGATCCATCTCGCCTACATTCCTAATACCCACCCTCCTTCCCCCTGCCTTGGAGATCAGAAGAGACCTGACGGTTCGAGTTCGACGTTTCATTTTGAAACATCTGGCAATGTTATGTCAGCAGTGCATGTGTGGGTGCATGTGTGCAGACAAACAAGATCTGGGGAATTGGTGATGGTGCATCCTGGGATATAGAATAGCTCAGCCAATTAGAGACTTCGCTCTATAGTATAGCGTGCCGAGTCGGAGCAGAGGATCGGCTCCGAACTCATCAGTACAGAATGTAGGCGAGATGGATCCCAAACATCTAAAGTTATGGTAAGTACATAACTAAAAGTTTTCAGATTACTTAGTTAGAAATCCTAAACTCCACTTTTACATATGGATGTTTTATTTGGGTCTTCTGCCATGCTGGTGCACAAACAGTGGGATGAGAGGAAAATTACTGCAGGGAGTTTCTAGGATTTTTCAGGTCCCGAGTACTTTCCCTCCAAATCCTCTGCTTCCTTTAGAAGATAAAAACAATCAAATGATACCTCCTGGTAAGAGGCAGATACCTAAGAAGAGATGGCAGGAAGGGGCTAATGAAATCCCCAAAAAGAGAGGATCTTTTCCAGAAAAGTCAGTTGTCACCTCAGAGTGACTGTGGCAGAAACCGGGTCACCTCCCACCCCTGCCCTTCTCCAGCATCTCGCTCTTTCAAACAAACTGACTCTAAGTGCTCTATTTTGGCAAAAGATTGTTTCATACAAATGTGTTTTGAAGGTGATTCAGATGGGTTGCAGTTGACAATGAATAGAAAAACACCCTGCTTTCAGGCGGATCTCCCCTTACCCTCCCAATCAAACAAAATTGTTTCCTCCAGTGCTCCAACACATGTTAGATGCAGGAATCATAGAGCATATTCCTGCAAATCAAATAGGAAAGGGCTTTCATGCAAGAATATTTCTGGTTACAAGGAAGGAGCACTCCTGAAGATCAATTTTGGATCTTTCTTCTTTCAGTCTTTGTAAAGATACCAAAGTTCAAGATATTAACCCTTCAAACAATGTTAGCTCTTCTCCAGAATCAAAGCTGTATACTAATTTTCAGCCTCAAAGATTTGTCACATTCCTATAGCAAGCAACTTTAAGATATTTCTAAGACTGACTGTCTCTGGATCACGGTATCAATTCTCTGCATTAACCTTTGCCCTGCCCACTGCACCAAGAGTGTTTACAAAGTATGTAGCCAAAGCAGTAGCCCATAGCAGATTGCAGTGTGTCCACAGTTTTTCCTTAATTGTGCAGGACATTTTCCTTCTTGTCAGGAGTCCTTAACAAATGTACCACCCCCCTCCCTAGAACATCTGAGATTGCAGATAAATGTGCTAAAATCCTATCTCCCTTACTGTGTCACACAGGATTGTGTTCCTAGGTTGACTAATAGACACTGTGTCTCAAAGTTTTCCTTTCTCGGAAGAGGAATTTGTATCATGACATCTTCCTGAGTTTTTTTCACCAATCTCATTCTTCAGCCGGAGAATTTCTCATGATATTAAGCCCTATGGCCTCTGTGATTCTCCTGATTCTCTCTGCCAAGTTACATATGAGGAAGATTCAGTGGTGTATTAAAACCATGTGGACTGAGTATTCTCTTTCTCTAGAGTTTCATATTCCAGTCTTTGGCTTTATCAAGTCAGCTGCATTGGTGGAGAGATTGTGCAAACATTATTGTATTGAAGTGGCTGAAAAACACTGGAATCATGAGCCACAAAGCATCCTAGAAAATGATGGTTTATATCACGTGGGACCACCCATTACCAATAATTCAAATAATAGATGCTAGAAAACCAGATATAGTGGTCCAAGAAAAGAAGACAAGAGTAGCGTTGATCATTGAAATCTCCATACCCAGTGACTACAGTGTCTTGAGTACAGAGAGAGACAGTCATAAAATATCAGGATCTACAGGCAGAAATGAGAGCAATGTGGAAGAAAGATACCCAGACAGTTCAAATAGTAGTAAGAGCAACGGGTCTTATAAAAACTAATCTACAATCATATTTAGATACGTTACCAATCCATGTAACTCCGCACGAATTGCAGGAGGAGTCATTACTGGGCACATTGTGGGTGCTCAGAAGAGCATGTTTGGCTGACATCAAAGATTGAATCATACTTTGACTTAGGAATGGGGCCCATTCCCGTCATGGTATTAGAAACCCAAAATACTTGGAGAAGTTAAAAGTGGAGAGATCAGATTGCTCACAGTCCAGGTCTCCATTTTTCTTCACCCACCCCAACACGGTCTGTACTGACCAATTCCTCCGATTTTGCTTGGAGAGTAGTTTCAGTGGCAGTAAATGTGCAAAGACTGTGGGCATAACTTTCAGCTGTCCAGATTTTCAGTGTGTCCAGATTTTTGCTTCATATTTTTGGTCGGTTCCTCAAAATTTGTGTTTTTCTGGCAAATCACTGAGGATTAAATTCACTAAATAACATACATTTGAGTTTTTGACTTCATATCCTTCAGAAAATGCATGCTAATAAAAATCATGTTATTCCACCAACTTTCTAAGTTTATAAGAGCAGTATTTAAAATGTATCCCTTTTGTGGGACTTTGCCTCCTATTATTTTAGAATTTGTCCAGAGTTCTTGCACTAAGAGGTTGAGTGGCATGACTTTGGGACATTTCAGACAGAACAAAGCACATCAGTATCCAAGAAATGTTGACTCTCATCCATGTTGCAGTGTCTTTGCAAAGTGTCTGGTACTCTGATCCCCATACAGGACATGACTGATGTGGTGCATAAACAGACAGGAGGCATGAGTCTGTGCCCATTGTGCTGGTTGGCAGTGACAGCATGGGAGTTAGCTCTGCATCACTCAGCTCTTCAAGCTTCTTACATGCTGTCAGAGCAAAACATATAGTGTCAGACAGGCTAAGAAGATCCTGGGTAGACCCTCATAAATGGCAACTCATTGAAGAGATTTTCTTGGAATTGTTCCAGATGTGGGAAGCAATTGAAGTAGATCTATTTGCTTCCTTTCAAAACAGGCAACTACACAGATTCTTTTCCAGGTCTCCCTGCAAGCAGTCCTGGAAAACAGCTGCTTTTTCATTCTCTTGGTTAGAAATGTTTCTGTATGCTTTTCCACCTTTTCCAGTGATTTCCAGGGTAATTCACAAGATTCAGAAAGACTCTCCAACAGTCATTGTGGTGACTATATTCTGGCGCAGTCAAAATTGTTTCTTCTTTCTTATGGAATTGGCAGGAGCAGTTACCACAATCTTCCTCACAGACACTAGATATACTCATACAGGACAAGGGGAGTTTGATATACCCCAGTATCAAGCATCTTTAACTGACTGCCTGGATGATTCAGTTTTGATACCTTTCAGGCACCACTTTCATGAGGATATGCAGCAGGTACTGAAGGAGGCAAGAAAGCCTGCTGCTAGAAAGTCATATATTGGCAAGTGGAAGAGATTTTCTAGTTGGTGCCTAACCAGCGGCCAAGGATCCATTAGGGATTTTGTACCACTGGTGCTTAAATGTTTGTGTGAGTTACTATATTCTAGCCTCAGGCAGTTTCTAAAGAGTTTTACACTTGAGACCTCCTCTTATACCAGATGTTCTTCGTGTTTCACTGTTGCAGTCATTACACTTGGGTTATCTGCCTGCAGGTAGCCCTCAGTCGTCCCGAATGCCAGAGACTTAATATTTCTGTGTCGGTTGCTGTCGCTCCAGGAATGACAGTTCATCAGGGGTATAAAAATAGGCAACCGACGCCAGTAGATCAGTCTTTCTTGCCGAGGAGCCCGAAGCAGAAGCAGTTCGCACAATTGCCAG
Organism: Protopterus annectens; assembly: GCF_019279795.1. NCBI lineage: Eukaryota > Metazoa > Chordata > Ceratodontiformes > Protopteridae > Protopterus > Protopterus annectens. The sequence goes on along the minus strand of NC_056744.1, from coordinate 692,241,396 downwards.
CCGCTACCTTAGTTTTCGTTTCCGAGTTGAATCATCCTGAAGTCTTCTAAAGCTAAGTACCCCATTGGGGATCCTTTTTTCTTGCTCTAACCGATGTCGGAAAAAGTTAACAATTGTCTCGCCTGTGGAAAGCAAATACCACACCGAGATTTCCATTCTTACTGCAACTGTTTAGGCCCAGACCACGACGTACCTCGCTGTCGGTTTTGTGCTTTGTTCAGCATCCAAACTATTCGTCATCGGGCCCTTATTGTCGCTAAATACTTTTGCTCTTGATCTCCGTATTCAGAGATGGCTTTGGTAAGCCATCCAACTACCGATCTTCTGAAAAAACGTAAGGATAAAGACAGACACAGACCACATAGGTCCAAAACTGCCGACGACGCTTTCGTTAAGCTACTCGCCCAGTTCGCCGGTACTCAGGTGCTTTCACAGCCCCTGATGCCCACTTCGATGGATTCGCAGGCCTCTACTGAGACCCGTTTGGAGACCAGTATGCCGTGAGACTCTTCTTTGACTACAGAACCTGCGGATGTCTCTACCTTGGATGGATCCAAAGCCGCTGTGCAGGCACTGGCTTCCGAGGAAGTTTTTCGTACTACCGATATTCGACACAAACCAACGACTTCTTTAGCATCTTCACTTCTGTCTAAAATTACCGAGTTTCTAAACAGACGACCCAAACTCAAGCACCTGCTTCCTTGCCACAATTTCAGATGCTTAAAATGGCAGAAGACCTGATTATGTTGATTAGGGGAAGCCAGCCTTCCCCTGCTGAGAGAAAGAGACCTGTCCCCAGCAGCTTTAACAGATCAAGAGTCCGACGACTCTGAGGTTTCTGAATATGAAGACATGCCTTTATCTGCTAATGAGTATTCAGATGCAGAGGGATCCATTCCCTCTGCTTCCCCTCCAGAGGATTTTTCTTTTGGTGAAACCCTACATACTTTGAGAGCATTTCCACTGAGAATGCTAAGATTATCCACAGTCCAAAAAGAGAGACAGAAAATTTCTAGATTTGCCACAACATAGACCTTTAGCAATACCTCCAGTTCTGGATGTTGTGGATGATGTTTTTATGGAATCCAGTCTAACTCCTGATACACCTGCTCCAAGGAAACCAGACAGGTACTAAAGAGTCCTTTACTCTCTCAAATTTCTTTTCAGAAATCCTACTGCTGACCCAGAGGTCATTTCCCAGGGACCTAAAGGTATAAAAGCAACTACAGCTAAGAATCCCACCCCTTCGGACAGGGATTCCGGAGCTTTAGACAGATCGGGTAAAAAAGTATACACCCCTCCAACTCGCTATTAGAGCATTGAATTGCCAGTTTCACATGCTGAAATATCAGCAACGTATCATGGAAGTTGAGCAAAAATTAGCTACCTTCACAGACTGTGCCAGACAATAAAGAATTACAAGAGCTTATGCATGCTGCAAACCAAGTCAGCAACCATACTTTGTAATGTGGTTTTGACGCCCTAGAAGCATCTTGCAGGGCAGCAGTCACTGGTTCTGTACTGAGAAGGCATGCTTGTCTTAAGGAGCAGACCTTGCCAGACCAAGTCAAATCAAAATTACTAGACGCTCCTTTAAACAATCTGCTTGGCACCAAAGCAGAAGAGGTTCTAAAAAAGATGGAAGAAAAAGCTAAATCTATGCAGACAAAGATTTCTTGCAAGTGCAGCCTCCTAGATTCAGTAGGCATTGCCCCTCAAAACCTTGGTCCTTTCCAGCCCCCTCAAGGCCATCTCAAACTAGACCCAAGGGAAACAGACCTCCCAGACTACAGTCATTGGGTATGCAGAGATATAAGCAATGGAGTGCCTCCACTTCAAAAACAGGGAGTGCTAAGCCACCCCCTTACTGAAAGAATTCACAATGACTTCTCAATACCTCTCCTCACCTCTGCCCAACTGCTCGTGTCCCTAGTAGGAAAACTTGCCCATCATGCAAATAACTGTACCTCCATCACCAAAGACCGATGGGTCCTCAGCATTGTATCCCAGGGGTACAAATTTTACTTACACTCAATGCCAACCCCAAATGGGTTCCCAGACCTTCCTCCAAACCAGTGGCAGAGGCATAAAACCAAGTTCAATCCCTGTTCTCCATAAGGGCAATTTAGCTTGTTCCTGCAGAACAGATAGATCAAGGGTTCTATTCCTGGTATCCAGAAAAGAGGGCACTTGGCGCCCAATCCTAGATCTTTCCATTCTAAACACCTTCTTGGTGGTACCAAAACCAAAAATGCTCACCCTCCAGCATCATCTTATGCTGTCCAAAGATGCCTGGCTAGCCACCCTAGACCTAAAAGAAGCATATCTGCACATCCCTGTCAGGGACTCGTGCAGGAAATACCTTCGTTTCAGGGCAGGATCTATGCATTATCAGTTTCCTGCACTTCCCCTTGGCTTATCCACTGCTCCCAGAGTATTCACAAAATGCCTGGCTCCAGCCATTGCCTACTGCAGACAGAGAAAAATTCAAATTTACCCATACTTGGACGATTGCCTGATTCAGGCAGTCAGGAAACAGCTGTTGGAGCACCTGACATTTGTAAAGCACCTTCTAATCTTCCTGGGGTACACTATCAACGAAAAGAAATCAAAACTAGTCCCCAGTCAAAAGATTGTATTCCTGGGAGCAAGCTTGGACACAGCATCCCAGATGGAATTTCTTACTCCAGAAAAACAAGCCTATCTGACAGGCTACTTTACTCAAATGGCCATCAGAGCCCAGTTATCCGCAAGGAAAATCCTGCAGGCCCTAGGGTTCATGGCCTCTTGCCTCCTACTACTTCCATATGCCAGACTGCATATGAGGAAACTTCAGTGGTACTTAAAAAGTCTTTGCTGCCAAAATTCTCAGGACTTGGAAACAGTCATACCTTGTCTAAGGACAGAGTTTCTTTGGTGGGCAGCAGCATGCAACCACAGCAAGGGACTTCCCTTTACCCAACCCCATGCCACCCAGACCCTAACCACAGACTCATCAGACTATGCCTGGGGGGCACACCTGAATGACAAGTGCATTCAAGGCCACTAGAGCCTAAGTCAAATTCATCTGCACATCAACCAAAAAGAGATGCTAGCTGTTCAGCACGCTCTGACAGCATACAGGTCCCTACTCTCACCAGGACCTCTGCTAATAAAAACAGACAGCACTACAGTTATGTGGTACATCAACAAGCAGGGGGGAACCCACTCTTACCCACTCTGCAGGCTAGCCATGACCCTGTGGAACATGGCTTTGGACTTGCATATTTATCTGCAAGCTCAATTCCTGCCAGGCAAACAAAACTCTCGGGCGGACGACTTAAGCAGAAATCTCCTAGACCCACATGACTGGCAATTAGACCCCAGCACCTTCAACTTTCTAATCCAGAAATGGGGGACCCCAGAGGTGGACCTCTTGGCCTTCCGCTGCTATCACCAGCTCAGCAAATTCTGCACCAGGACACTTCACAGCAGGGCCTGGAAAGTGGATGCCCTATCCCTTCAGTGGGAAAACCTCTCAATCTATGCATTACCCCCACTGCCTCTTCTCTCAAGAATATTACTCAAGATGAGACAGGACAGACCAAGGACAATGCTGATTGACCCGGACTGGCCACGCCAGCACTGGTACCCACTACTGCGCAGCCTCTCTGGTGCCACCCTGGCACCTACCCCTAATCCCAACCCCCCTCACTCAGCAGGGGAGATGGATCTTGCATCCACAACTGCAAACCATGAATCTTGCAACCTGGCGTATTCCTTGAATTCTCACCAGGTGACCAGCCTAAGAAAGCATGTGCTGGACATCATTCTTGAAGCCAGAAAACCCAGTACAAGGAAATCCTATGCTGATAAGTGGAAAAGGTATTGTTCCTGGACTCAGTCTAAAGGAGAGGACACAGCACTGCCCTCCTTACCCCTAATCCTGGATTACCTAGCAGATCTACTCCACAGAGGCCTATCCTTCTCCTCCATTAAGATCTATGCCTCTGCCATCTCGGCTCACTACAACACTGAGCCACCTCTCTTCTCTCACCCTCTCATCAAACAGTTCCTGAGAGGGGCAAACAACTTAAGGCCACCAAGGAGAGCACCCACCCCTGCTTGGGACCTTAACTTTGTACTGGAAAAGCTCACGCCACCCCCCCCCCCCTTTGAGCCTGCAGCGTCAGCAGAGTTAAAATTCCTCTCTTGGAAAACAGCCTTGCTTCTGGCCATCACTTCAGCTAGAAGAGTGTCTGAGCTACAAGCACTTATGGCTGTGGAACCCTTCATTATTTTCCATGCTGACAAGGTTTCCCTCAGGACTAACCCTTCCTTTATGTCTAAAGTGGTGTCCAGTGTGGCTCTCAACCAATCTATCCATTTGCCAACCTTCTTCCCTAATCCTCAAAATAAAGGGGAAAGGATCCTCTTTGGACATGCACAGACAGCTCAGATTTTACTTTGATAGGGCTAAGGCCTTCAGGAAATTTGACCAGTTACTAGTCAACTTTGCACCAGGTGCAGAGGGCAATGCCATTTCAAAACAAACAAGTTCCAAATGGATAGCACACTGTACCCATTTCTGCTACAAGCACCATGGGAAACCAACCCCTCAGGGGGCCAGAACACATTCCACTAGGGCAACTTCTACCTCTGCAGCATTCCTCAGGGGAGTCCCTACCAGAGACATTCTAGAAGCTGCTACCTGGAGTTCGGTACACACCATCACCAGGCATTACCACCTGCCTATCTTTTCCAAATCCAGGCCGGGTTTTGCAACAGCAGTCCTGCAGGACATACTAGCCAGCCCAAACTCTTCTTGACTGCCTCCACCCTTTCTTCAGCTTTGGGAATCAATCCAAGTGTGATGATTGCAACAGTAAAACACAAAGAACATAGTACAGTTGTGTACACTTACCATAAATGTAGATGTTTGAGTGTATTCACTGTTGCTGTCCTGGTTTCCCTCCCTCCAGCCCCCTTCTCTGTCTCTTCTCTATGTCTGTTACTCACCCCTTACAGGGGTATTGGTATTTACTTTTTACTGGTGGTGTTTTTCCCACCATAGCTTAGCTCCCTATTTGGGGGGCTCCTGACATTTGGGGCAAGAAAAACTGATGTAATGGCGTCAGCTGCCTGTTTGTATACTCCTGATGACCTGACGTCAGTCCTGGAGCTACAGCAATCGATGCAGAAATACTAAGTCTCTGGAGTAAGAAGTGATGACTGCAACAGTGAATACACTCGAACATCTACATTTATGGTAAGTGTACACGACTGTACTTTCCTCTGACTTGAGATCTTAACTGTGTGCTAGAAAAAAATAACTGTCTCACTTTGAACTTGCGGGTCAGGCTGACTTAAGGTTCGTAACTTGGAAAAAAATGCTTTTCCGAGTGCTGTAACACCTGCAAGAAAAGTATCTGAGTTACAAATTGATCATATCATATATACATATGAATCTATTCTCTGAATGAAAAGTATTTACTTTGTATCTTTACTGCATGATAATATCAGTACTTCAAAAAATTCATATTGTACCAACACCTTATCCTATGTTACGTATATATTTTTGTACTAATTCTTTATTTCTGTGTGTGTTACTATATTAATGTATATATTTCTGTATTAACATTTATTTTTGTTTGTATATGTGGAGCTTTTCTCCCCGGCCTTCCACTGAAAATGGGTTTCAAGCCCAGTGGACTTTCCCGGTTAACAAATGTCAATAAATAAGTAAATAAATTCTCATGATGGGAAAACCCTATCTGGTTTTCTACTGAGACAAGGTCACTGCGCACAAACCCCTCTTTTATGCCCAAGGTTGTTTCAGACTTCATGGTGTATCAAGCCATAAGCCTTCCCGTTTTCTATTCAGAACCGAAAAATGTGAGAGAAAATATTCTACAGACACTGGATATGCATAGACACATCTGATACTATTTTGACAGAACAAGGTCCTTTAGGAAAGCTAATTGGCTCTTTGTTTATTATTCTGTGACTAAGAAAGGTTAACTTGTGTCTAAATGGACTATTTAGAGGTGGTTGCCTTCTGCTGCTGTTTTTTGTTGATCTTACCATGGAAATTCCATTTCAGGTAGTGTTAAAGATCATACGCAAACATTTTTGTTACAATTTCTTTTTGCTGTAAATTGTTCTCATTATGTTAAGTGGGCTTTTTGGTTATAAAATAGTTTTTACTTTAGTTACTAGAGTGGAACCATGCTTAAGTACAATAAGCTTGTTTTACTGTAGGCTGCACAGCTGTCCTGTTTTTTTCTGATTACATGTCATGTGAGCTAGAATTCTAATAATGCAATTGCAAAGAGTTTCACAGTTTGTATTGGGTTGGTGTTTTCTGTAGTCAGGAGCAGATTTCAAAATGCAGATGCAGTGCAGTCAGACAAAAAATTAACAAATAAATGCAGTTATGTTGAAGTTAAACAAATTAGAAAATAAGATCCCTTGTAATTGTGTAACGATTGGCATATAGTATAGTAACATAGATGTAACAAGAATAGTCTACCGTGAGATAATTAAAAAGCATTATACACTTTTACAAAAAATGTTATACTGATGTCCTTCCATTTCACTGTTGCATTATTCATTACATTAGGGATCCCCTGCTAAGGGTGGCCTGACATCTGGCCTGTATACCAAAGCGTTTGGTTGCTTTAAGGTACGCCATACGTCACACGTCTGCTCCTCACGTAGCATAGGGGATAGAGGTGATGTACCATGCCTAGAACTTTGCTGCCAATCTGAACATCACTTGATCGTTGGTCTAAATGCCTGCTCCTTTTCTGCTTCACCAAGCTGTTGCAGATAAGTTCCCTGTTGGGTTGCTTTTTTAACTTATCTTTATTTTATTGTTGCTTGTGGAGTTTCATGTCATCAAAGAAGGGTAAATACCAGTGTGGGAGACAGATCACAAACAATGTCTGTCTTGCCTTGGTGGCTTGCACGACTATACATCCTGTACCATATCACAGGCTTTTGTACCTAAAACCCTTCAAAGTAGACTTTCTTCTTTGGTACTGTACCTTGAAAACTAGTGTCTTAAACTTCTTGCAAAAGACATGATGGAGGGAACTTCCTGCTCCAAGGGGCAGCCATCCGTGAAGAAAGCCAAGAAGCCTAGACCAGAATTTTCTTCTCTTCAGCCTTCGCCAGACGTCTCTCCCAAGGCGAGTGAATGGCCGGAGGTTTGCCTGGCTTTATTGTTGAATTCCTCTGCCATGACCAAGTTGGAGACCAGCTGAGATCCAACTTAAGCACATTCGAGGAGGCTTTGCTTGCAGATATCTGTTTCGGGTGTTCAGGCGGAACCACGGCTGATTATCCCCGAGGGACCCAGGGATTTTCCACAAATATTACTCTGAGAAAAAGTCCCTATTACCATTATTAAATGCTGTCCTGGGTCAGAGCCTTCCAAATTTTATAAGGGGGACATCCCACTGAAAAAAAAAACAAAAGACTAAACATATTATGCCTGCTGCTAAAGATGCACAGAGTGAATGGCAGACCTTCACTCAGGGCATATTTAGTGCTTTGAAGGCATTGAACCCTGCTTAGGGAGTTTCTGTTCCAGCCCCCCGTTTGGTCCTCTACTCCCCTAAAAAGACCCAGGGAATAGGATTTCTCTGAGGAGCTGGATTTGAATGAAGAATCCTTTGCTTACTCTTCTCAGATTCCCTCTCCTTTGTATTATGGACCAGAGGAAGAGGAATCTACCAGTTCTGAGACTCCCTTTGAAGAGATTTCTTTTGGGGACACAATCTCCAGGATGATTTAATTCTTTAAATGGGATTGTGCTCAGGTTTCTGAGGTACATAAGATATTAAGAGTTGCTGCAGATGGATTCTCCTAAACATTCTGCTGTCCCTCCTGTTTCCTCTGCCTTGTTGGATGCATTTTCCAATGCTTCTAAGTCTCCAGACTCTCAGCCCCCTGCTCCCAAGAAACCCGATAGATTCTGTAGGGTGGCTGAAGACAGTACATTTTTGTAGAAGTGTCCCCTTGGTGGTGTGTGTAGCTTCTGACAAGCCTTCTCAGTTGCTTCCTTTTCCCAAGCTACTGCCTTCTGGTAAAGATGATAGGACAATGGAAAGTTTAGGCAAGAAGGTTTATACCTCTGCCACCTTGGCTTTTAGGGCTGTTAACTATCAGACCCATATGTCAAGGTATTTTTGGCTCTCCTATCCCAGGCATATCGGTTTATTTCTGATCTTCCAGACTCTGGGTAAAACTTCTGCTCTTTCCCCATTAGGGACTTGGCTCGTCATTCCATTAAATGTAGTTATGATGCAGAAGATGCTTCTTCTAGGGCTGCTGCTTTTGGGTCAGTGATGAGAAGGTATTCTTGGCTTCGGCTTCAGCCTTATGATATTAAGGCTAAGTTGATGGATGCCCTTGTTGATAATAAACACTTGATGTTATGTAGTCCTATCTCACTGTAATTCTTGCTGGATGGTTCGGAGCCAATATTCGGCTCGATTCGGCCAATACTAAAGCTCAAGAGTTTTTACTGGCTCGAAGCTAACCCCTATCTCATGGTGCCTCACGACAATTCCCCAGATCTCGTTTGCCGCGAAAGCTTCAAGGTTGTCTCCTTACTGGCTCATTGGCTAAGTAGTAGATTTTTTTACTAAATCTTTTTCTTTTTTTCACCACCTTTCTTCAGTCTTTTACTCCTTATAGTTAATAACTCTTATTGTGTGGTTGTATTGAGTGTTTGACCCCCCATTTCCCTCCATAGGATTGTACAGCCTGTTTCAGTTAGAGGGCCGTAGTTGCTCATTTAAGTCAGAGGGCCTTTCCTCCCTGAGTGTGTCTTACATAAAAAAAAAAGACTCTTTCTGTTTGTTGGTATTTTTACCTCAGTAGGTAGTTTTTCTTAGTACAGCTAGCGTTGTCTTTTTTCATAGGTAGCTTTAGTAGTTTGTTCTTGTTAGCATGTCTAAGGAAAAGGACAGAGAACACAAGGACCATCGCCCTTCGGGGTTTAAAAAATGTGATAAATGTTCACAGAAGATGTCACTGACAGACAGTCACACTAGGCAAAGCCCACTTAGAAGAACCCTGTAATTTTTGTAATGCCTTCAGTACTAAAGTTCTTAATGAGAGGAAACATAAACTCATAGATAGGGGTCTTATGACCAGTTCCTTCCAGGAACAGCTGGAACTTGGTCAGACAGTTCCTAAGACTACCAAACGAAAATCTTCGGCTCCAGCTTCTGAACCGTTGAAGTCCAAAACGACTAAGCCAAGGAGTTCTGGCTCCGATTCAGCCTCATCTGTCTCTGTGCCAAGGCAACCTTCAGTACCGAGACAGTTACTTGAGATTGTCCCTGTCTCACCTACCTTGAGATCTCCTATTTTGGAGAGGAGGAGATCTCCTTCTGTCTCCACCTGATCCTCCAGGCCACTCTCAGATGAGGACATTGAGTGGGTGGTGAAGAGGTTGCTTTCTGACCCGGCTCTAGCAAGAAAATTGGCTCCTCCGGACCCAAAGGCCTCAGAGCCGACCCTTTTTAAAATCCACTGGAAAGGGTGCAGAAATACCTCACAAAGAGGATTACTGGCCTCAAACAGATGCCCTACACAGACAGTCTCAAAAAACTCCAGCTTTTCTCCGTCCCATATCGCTTATTCAGAGGTGATCTCTGCCTAACATACAAAGCTATGTCAAACCCAGAGCTGTTTGGACATGCTCCATTTAAAGAAATCCCAATCCCTCCGAGCTACATGCTCTAGGGACCTAAACCTTGTCACCACAATAAACAGAACATGCCGGAGGGATAGATTCCAGTCCCAGAAACTTCCCATACTCTAGAATAAACTACCTATCTATATCAAACAAAGCTCCTCATTAGCACTCTTAAATAAAAATCTTGATGATTGGATGGGAAATAGGAAATTCACCCCGGGGATCACCTCTGTCTCACTGCTTGACAGTGGCACAGGAAAATAATTTTCTTGGGTGACAACAGCCAGGGTACCTTTTTGGCTGGGCTTGTATAGGCCTCAGGGCCGATAGCATAGTACCTACCTATGAACTACTCTTCCTCCGACTGCTTTGCTCTCGGACCGAATCACTTCAGGTTCTTCTAGTTGGATACTTCAGTTCAGAGAATTCTTCATGCTTTCTCGGAACCAATATGTGGGTGCTGACACTTTCGAGTCGACTCCGCGGGGGATAGTCACCCTGGCTTTTCTTTTGATCCGACCCTCCATCTCGGCGTGTCGGCTCGGTACGACTCAGCTCGGTTCCCACATCTGCTTTGGAGCCATTCCCCCCTTGCTCGGAGCTGACCATCCATCTCCTTGGAACAGAGGTGGTCTTCAGAGTGGGGAGTAAAGGCCTTCGTAGCAAGAGAGAAGGCTTTATCTTCTGCAAAAGCCATACTTTTGGAACCGATGTCCCACCAACAGCCGGCAGCAACATCTTCTCCCCTGCCACCCCCACAGCATAGGGAACCAGAGACTCATGCAGCCCCCATTGGAGGTGCCCCCTCTTCCGAGACCGCCCCAGATTATCCCACTGGAGAGCTCCCTTGGGAGAGACTTTGTAATAGGAAGCATATTGACTCACCTGAGTCTGTCACGTCTGACACTGATTTGGAGGAATCAGAAGGGTCCCCTATATCCCCCTCTGAGGATGTCTCCTTTTCTGACATCCTGGAAATCCTCAGACAGAGGGTTGATTGGAAGACCTCTAACCCTACTGAGGATGAATCAGTGTATCTTGAGGCCTTTGGTTCTCGACCTTCCACCTCCTGGGTGACACTTCCTTATGACCAGCTCTTGGGGGTCATATCGCAGAAAGCCTGGACCTCCACAGACAGTGGAGCCTGTCCCGAGGAGGTCAAACAAATTTATGACTGCACCAGAAGATAAGTCCTTTCTTTCCCAAGGGGGTTCCTGCTGATGCTATGGTGGTAGCAGCAGCCACCAAGAAGGAGTTGTCTGAGACCTCTTCCAATATCCATCCTCCTAACAAGGAGTCCAGGACAATGGATAGGTATGGAAAGCATACCTTCTCTTCAGCGGCATTTACCTTGAGATCGCTGAATTACCTTACCCATTTCACTCGACTTCAGAGGGATCTCCTGAAAGAGTTGGGAGATACCCTTCAGGGTTCAGTAGCTTCGGGATCCATGGATAAGGTTTCTGCACAGCTCTCCACCCTTACATCAATAGCTAACTCCTCCATGAGGCTGATTTCCTATGCAGCGGATGGAGCAAGTAGGGCAGCCGCAGCAGGAATCTCTCTTAGGAGACATTCTTGGATGCATCTTTTTAACTTCACGGAATCCTTTGTCTTCCTTCACCAACGTCCCCTTTGATGGTTCATTTCTTTTTGGATCTCAGGTGAAAGAGACCTTGACCAGGTACGAGCAGGAAGGGAAAACCTTATCTGCTGGAGTCTTTCTCCCTTTCTTCTAGACCCTATCCCAAGGGTCAAACAGGAAGGAAAATGTGGTTCCGTAAATCCCAAAAAGGTTTCCTTCAGGCACAAGGTCAACCCTCTCCTAGGGGCAGAGGGGGAGGATATAATGGAAGACGTCATCCTCGCGGCAGAGGCGGTCTGCAGCACCAGGGAGATAGAGAAACCATCTCTGATCGTCACTTTCATTGCCCCTGAGGGATTGCCCGACTGCCCGTCTCTGGAGGCAGTCAGGGGTCATCTATCGCTGTACCCAAGTGCCTGGCTAAACATTTCACAAGATCGTTGGGTACAAACATAGGTTACCTGATTCCTGTTGTTTCCGATCCCCCGGTAAACAGGTCTCTTCCAGACGTGCCACCCATTCAACTCATCTCGTTGATGTGAAAAAGAGTCATCCGAGAAGTCCCTACAGAGCAAATAGGATCCGGAACTTACTCATGATTCTTTTTAGTTCCAAAGAAGACAAGGGACTGAAGATCAGATGTTCATCGTGTTTCACTGTTGCAGTCATGACTGTAGGGTTCTCCCCTGCCAGCAGGCAGTCCTCTGTTGGCCAGAATCCCAAAGTCTGGGTCCGGCGTCAGCTGTTCAACCATGCTCCCTGACGTCAGAGCGCCAGGAGTACTAAGCTGACAGCCGACGCCATGTTCTCCAGTCTTTCTTGCCGTGCGGTGATAGCAGTTCGCATTTCCCGGTCAGCTGACTCCTGACAATTTTTGCTAAACGTACTTCAGTCCGAAGACTTTCTTCTCCTACTCAAAGCTAAGTACCCCGTTGGGAAAACTTTTTTCTTGCTCCAGTCCGATGTCAGAAAAAGTTAATAACTGTATTTCATGTGGGAAGCAAATACCTCATAAGGATTTTCATTCTTACTGTATTCCTTGCTTAGGCCCTGACCACAACGTAGCTAGTTGTCGGTTTTGTGCTAGATTCAATCAACGTACGATTAAGCGAAGGTACGATTTTGCATTTCATTACTTCGGTAGGTGCTTTAATTACAAAATGTCGTCTGATTCGGTTACGGCTACTGGAGTTCACAAACGACGCAAGGATAAAGACAGGCCTCAGAGGTCCAAATTGGATGATATTGTGCAAGCAGAGCCAGCTTCAGGTTCGGCCGTAGTCAGTGAGGCGCTTTTGCAGCCCCTGTCATCTGCCATTTCGGAACCGATGGCCGAAACGGACTCTCACGAGGAGCCAACTAGGCCTTTGAATATTTCTGTTGCAGGACCTTCGGACAATGCTCCTTCTGATGGGTCCAGAGCCGCTGTGCAGGTACCGGCTTCCGAAGGGGTTTTCAGGCCTACTCAGCTTCTAATAAAGGCAAAGACAAAGGCAAAGACTCCTTCCAAATCAAAGACTACAGCTCAGGCCTCTTCTGATCCGGCACCAAAGTCTCAGAAACAGTTACTTAAGATGGCGGAGGACTTACTATGATTACGAAAAAAAATCAGACTGTTGCACCACGGCCAATAATGTGCAGACACAAAATCAGATAAAATCTTATAAGTTTGTTTATTTAAGTAAAACAAGCAGAATTGCTTGGTAAAAACATTGTCATTGACAAAAGGAGCACAAAAATAGTGCTCAATAAACAAAGTCTTTGTCAGTCCTTGTCATTGACTGTATAAACGGCTCTTTTTCAATAAGTACTCACAAATTGCTCCATGTATAGAAAGGATAAAAAGTTCCAAAAAGTAACAATATTGCGTCCTCTAGATGTCAATGAGAACCTGTTACCCAAAAATATTTTTACAGGCAAAATCATTCGCAAATAGATCTTCGCCTTTAAGGAAACCAAATGTTGATGAAATACTGCTGTTTAAATATGTTTACAAGAATGGATATAAAATTCCAAAGCAAAGGACCCCAAATACACGATAAGCACTTTCGGTTTTCACCTTCAGATCGTAAGGGGTTGAAAAAGATGCTGAATTTTTAAACAAACTTGTGACCAATGATCATGTGCCAATTATGGCGCCTTAAACAACGATACACCTTCTATGCAAAAGAGGTGCTCAATCACTATGTTCTTAACCAATAAGTTGCTAACAACTGTCATCCATAAACTTGACTGAAGTTCTAAGGTTAAAGCATCAGATGAATTGTGGCCAATTAAATATCAGATGATTCTCCAAGGAAAGAGGTGTATACCTTGCATTCAAATGAGGTGTCTGACCATCTTTCTAAACCAAACAGATGTTTAAAAAACATATAACGTGCAAAGCTGTAACGAATACAGTATGAGTTCTATCAGAAGAAAAAACAAATTTTAAAATATTAGCTTATATAGATTTATTTACTTATTCTTCAGCACTGATATTCAAAATCAGAAATTTCTGGTGCCAATTCTACTGAAACAAAAGCTTTCGAAAGTCAGCGTGCCTTTCGCTCCTTCAAGTGACATTAAGGGGATAAAGTTATAGGCAACACACCAAGAATGTCAATATCCAAAAAATTTCAATGAACAATGCTGCCTTTTAGTTTGATCACTGGTAGAAATCATGCACGATAGTAACACATCGATCAAATTGCGGTTAATCAGAAAGCAAACAATACTATAAAAGAGGTGTATGCTTTATATACATATTAGTTGTTCTTTTATTTGCCTGTCAACTAAGGTATAGCGACGCACATATCTGAGATATATACAGCTTCCTTACTAATGCAATGAGATAAGTTTAATGGATATAAACTTGTGGGAATTTATTCATATTCTTCGACATATATCATCCAAAATAGAGATGTATGTAAATCACTTATTCCAAAATCAAGATGAGGCTTTCAAGGTTAACAAACCTAAAAGCAGGACTGCTGATAGTAATTAAGGATGTCAAAACTTGATAATGTTGTCATGTCTTTCTATTTGTTCATATTCTTCGATGTACTTCATCCAAAATTTAGATGTGTGTCATTTGTCCCATAGCAAAATAAAATGTTCAAAGTTAGCACACCTATCTCTTTGAGTGGCAATATAGGGAATATATAGTCGGACAGCTGGAAGTAATACCAGATGTCGAAACTTAATACTGTCATGACTTTCAGTCACAAGTATATAATACTCTATTGTCACACTTATACTAATGCTCCATCTCTTCTGATGAAAAGATTTTTACTCGTGTATAAGGATATTTTATGAATAGATCTTTGGTCTTCTGGTTTTTAGTACAGGTTTTATAGGTACATAGGCATTTAATCCAGGAAATCTATCAGCTTGCAAGTTTGACGATCCATGTTGCCTCACTAAGTTCTGTTACGTTAGTAATATTGCCTCTTTTAATATTAGGTATCACATGTTCAATGGCTTTAAAACTAAAGCCATGATTAGGAAATTCTTTAATATGTGCCGCAAGTGCATTATGAGTATCAAGTTTGCGAATATCATTTAAATGCTGTAATATCCTTCTTTTGAATAATTGGTTAGTCTTACCCACATAAAAACTGGTACAGTTGTTACAAGTAGCTAGGTAAACTATATTTTTAGTGTTGCATGTTACCTTACAGTTGAAATAAAACTCCTTAGAGGAAATAGGATGTATAAAAGAATTTCTTTTATCAATATGGTGGCACACGCCATACAATGTCCACATCGGAAGGTGCCTTTTTTTACCTAATAATTTCTTTCTTGTAAAACCATCCTTGTTACATAACAACCTCTTGATATTTTTCTTGTTTTTATTTTTATTTATTTTATTTTTTTTTAGTTTTATTTTTATTCTCGCTAAGTTTTGGCCCATATTGTCTCAGAATTCTAAACTCTGCAATATAGTGGGGTCCAAACCTCGCTTTGGATATAAAAAGAAGAAAAATATCAAGAGGTTGTTATATAACAAGGATGGTTTTACAAGAAAGAAATTATTAGGTAAAAAAGGCACCTTCCCATGTGGAAATTGTATAGCGTGCCGCCATATTGATAAAAGAAATTCTTTTATACATCCTATTTCCTTTAAGGAGTTTTATTTCAACTGTAAGGTAACATGCAACACTAAAAATATAGTGTACCTAGCTACTTGTAACAACTGTACCAGTTTTTATGTGGGTAAGATGAACCAATTATTCAAAAGAAGGATATTACGGCATTTAAATGATATTCGCAAACTTGATAGTCATAATGCACTTGCGGCACATATTAAAGAATTTCCTAATCATGGCTTTAGTTTTAAAGCCATTGAACATGTGATACCTAATATTAAAAGAGGCAATATTACTAACTTATCAGAACTTAGTGAGGCAACATGGATCGTCAACTTGCAAGCTGATAGATTTCCTGGATTAAATGCCTATGTATCTATAAAACCTGTATTATAAACCAGAAGACCAAAGATCTATTCATAAAATATCCTTATACACGAGTAAAAATCTTTTCATCAGAAGAGATGGAGCATTAGTATAAGTGTGACAGTAGAGTATTATATACTTGTGACTTAAAGTCATGACAGTATTATTAAGTTTCGACATTTGGTATTATTTCCAGCAGTCCGACTATATATTCCCTATATTGCCACTCAAAGAGATAGAAGGTGTGCTAACTTTGAAAATTTTATTTTGCTATGGGACAAATGACACACATCTAAATTTTGGATGAAGTACATCGAAGAATATGAACAAATAGAAAGATATGACAACATTATCAAGTTTTGACATCCTTAATTACTATCAGCAGTCCTGCTTTTTATATATATATTCCTTATATTGTAATTCAGGGAGATATAAGGTTTGTTAACCTTGAAAGCCTTCTCTTGATTTTGGAATAAGTGATTTACATATATCTCTATTTTGGATGATATATGTCGAAGAATATGAATAAATTCCCACAAGTTTATATCCATTAAACTTATCTCATTGCATTAGTAAGGAAGCTGTATATATCTCAGATATGTGTATCGCTATACCTTAGTCGACAGGCAAGTAAAAGAACAACTAATATGTATATAAAGCATGCACCTCTTTTATAGTATTGTTTGCTTTCCAATTAACCGCAATTTGATCAATGTCATCACCTTTAATTTCTGTTACTATCGTGCATGATTTCTACCAGTGATCAAACTAAAAGGCAGCATTGTTCATTGAAATTTTTTGGATATTGACATTCTTGGTGTGTTGCCTATAACTTTATCCCCTTAATGTCACTTGGAGCGAAAGGCACTCCGACTATCGAAAACTTTTGTTTCAGTAGAATTGGCACCAGAAATTTCTGATTTTGAATATCAATGCTGAAGAATATAAGTAAATAAATCTATGTAAGCTAATATTTTAAAATTTGTTTTTTCTTCTGATAGAACTTGTACTGTATTCGTTACAGCTTTGCACGTTATATGTTTTTTAAACATCTGATTGGTTTAGGAAGATGGTCGGACACCTCATTTGAATGCAAGGTATACACCTCTTTCCTTGGAGAATCATCTGATATTTAATTGGCCACAATTCATCTGATGCTTTAACCTTAGAACTTCAGTCAAGTTTATGGATGACAGTTGTTAGCAACTTATTGGTTAAGAACATAGTGACTGAGCACCTCTTTTGCATAGAAGGTGTATCATTGTTTAAGGCGCCATAATTGGCGCATGATCATTGGTCACAAGTTTGTTTAAAAGTTTAGCATCTTTTTCGACCCCTTACGATCTGAAGAAGGTGAAAACCGAAAGCGCTTATCGTGTATTTGGGGTCCATTGCTTTGGAATTTTATATCCATTCTTGTAAACGTATTTAAACAGCAGTATTTCATCACCATTTGGTTTCCTTAAAGGCGAAGATCTATTTGCGAATGATTTTGCCTGTAAAAATATTTTTGGGTAACAGGTTCTCATTGACATATAGAGGATGCAATATTGTTACTTTTTGGAACTTTTTATCCTTTCTATACATGGAGCAATTTGAGAGTACTTATCATTGAAAAAGAGCCGTTTATACAGTCAAAGACAAGGACTGAAAAATACTTTATTGGGCATTATTTTTGTGCTCCTTTTGTCAATGACAAAGTTTTTACCAAACAATTCTGCTTGTTTTATTTAAATAAACAAACATAAGATTTTATCTGATTTTGTGTCTGCACATTATTGGCCGTGGTGCAAAAGTCTGAATTTTTTTCGTGCTTGGATTCTACTTTCTGTTGCCTTAGTAGTGAGGAATTCATTCATTTATTATGCTTACTATGATTAGTGGTTCACATCCTGCCTTGGCCTTTTATCTGGAGGGGGAAGTGTATTATGACTCCTCTGATCAGGCTTCTGTTTCTTCAGATGTCCTTCAAGGATGCATCTGCAGTCATAACATATGGGTTGTCCTGCCTCAGGCAGCCCTTCGGTCGGCCGGATTCCAAAGTCTGGGTCTGGCCTCGGCTGATGTCGCACTTCACCTGACGTCATAGCTTCTGGGGTATAAAGGCATCAGCCGACGCCATTTTCCTCCGTCTTTCTTGCTGCGCGGTGCCCGAAGCAGAAGCTGTTCGCAAGTGCCGGTCGGTCAGATCCAGAGATGGTCGGTCAGATCCAGAGATTTCAGCTACCGAAGACTTCTAAAAAAGCTAAGTACCCCGTTGGGGACTCTTTCTTGCCTCAGCCGATGTCAGACAAAGTAGATTGTTTAATTTGTGGGAAACAAATGCCTCATAAGGATTTCCACTCTTATTGCCTGCCTTGCTTAGGCCCAGACACGACGTATCAGCTTGTTTAGCTTGTGCTTCCTTCAACCGACGGACACTTCGACGTCGGTCGGAGTTTGCAGAAGAGTTTTTTGGTCCCGCTTTTGCCTATAAAATGCCGTCTGAGACTCCGACTACACATTTAGCCAAAAAACGCAAGGAAAAGGACCGACACTCGCGGCCCGCGGTTTCGGCTGAAACCACGGTTAGGCCTGCCGCCCTCGGTTCTTCCTTCTGCCAAAATCATGCCTCCGACAACCGAGGCCCGAGAGGCCCCGGCTGAGTCGGCTACAGAAATTCCTACCGAAGAAGCGGGCGCACAAGAATTGTCCGACACCATTCAGTTGGACATCTCTACTCCTGCACGTGGGGCAGCTAGACCCCCTGCTTCTATGTCTGTTAAGGACTTCTCCAGGGCTAAAGCAGGTAAAATTTCCAAGGCCTTACCAACAAAAGCTTCCTCTGAGACCCTCCTCAAGCTCTCATTCTCAGCCTTGCTGAGGACCTTATATCTCTGATTAGGGGATCCCAACCTCACCTAGACAGGGGACTGAACCCCCTGAACCTCTCTCCTCTGATTATTCCTCAGATGGATCAGATTTATCAGACCATCAGGAGGGACCATACTCACCTTATGAGGATTCGGATGCAGAAGACTCAATTCCTTCTGCCCCCCCCCAGAAGAATTTTCCTTTGGGGAAACTTTACACTCAGTGAGGAAACACTTTCAATGGCAGGGTCAGGATTTTTCTGATTCAAGGAAAAGGCTAAGGACTTTTTTACACTTGCCACAGCATAGGCCTTTAGCCATACCACCTGTACTATCAGTTGTTGATGATGCATACAATGATGCCAGTTCTGCCCCTGATTCTCTTCCCCCGGCCCCTGCCAAACCTGACAGATATTACAGGGTCCCGGATTCTCACTTCCACTTGTATAAGGCCCATGCTGCAGACCCAGAAACTATTTCTCAGGGCCCAAAGGGCGTTGCAGCTGCCACTGCCAAAAACCCCCTACCCTCTGAAAGAGAGTCAAGAGCATTAGAGATGGGGTAAAAAGGTTTATACATCTTCTACTCTTTCTGCCAGGGCTTTAAACTGTCAATTCCATATGATACAGTACCAGGAATTTTTGTTAGATCAGCTGAATAAAAAGCTTTCATCTCCTGAACCTTTAGACCGTAAGTCCCTTCAGGATTTGGTACACAACTCTCAGCAGGTCAGTAATCATTTCTTAAAATGTGGCTCTGATGCACTGGAGGCTTCATTTAGATCAGCTATGACTGGAGCAGTGATTCGAAGGCATGCCTGGCTAAAAGAGCAATCCTTGCCAGACCATGTCAAGTCTAAACTCCTAGATGCCCCTATGGAGAAACAAAGTTTATTTGGCTCCCCTGCACAGGGCATTCTAAAGAAAGTGGAAGAAAAAGCTAAATCTGTGCAAACAGTCAAGGATTTTCTGCAGGTCCAACCTCCGAGGTTCAGCAGAAACTGGCCTTCAAAAAATTGGTCCTTTCCAGACACCTCCAGGGCACAGAGAGGCAGAAATAGACGCCCAAGAGGCAGAGGTCAATCTAGGGGTCCCTACAGGGGTCGTCAGTGGCAACCTGCCAACCAGAGGAGTACCGCCACAGCTGCGACTACAACCACTTCCACAGGACAGACACAATGACTTGGCTCTGACTCTGCCTACCAGGGAGCAACTGGAAGCACCCTTGGGCGGAAAGTTAGCTTTATTTTCAAAAAAACTGGCATTGCATTACAGGAGACAAATGGACATTACAAACAATAGACAAAGGCTACAGGTTTCACTTCCACACTTTACCAAAAAGAGGAATGCCAAACCTTCCACCAAGCCAGAAGCCAGAGGCTCTAAAACAAATCTTCAACTTACTAAGGATGAGAGCAATAGAAAGGGTACCATCTATGGAACAAGGCCAAGGATTTTATTCCAGACTATTACTTGTACCAAGAAAAGAAACTCAATGGAGGCCTATTCTCGACTTGTCCGCACTAAACACATATCTCATTGTACCAAAATTCAAGATGCTGACCCTACAGCAACTTCTTCCCATGTTGGGCAAGGAGTCTTGGCTGGTGACTCTAGATCTCAAGGAGGCATACCTGCACGTCCCTATACGACCAGATTGCAGAAGACACCTCAGATTTCTTGCAGGATCAGAGCATTATCAATTCTCAGCATTGCTCTTTGGCTTATCTACTGCGCCCAGAGTATTCACGAAATGACTGGCATCAGTAATTGCGGATTGCAGAATTCAGGGAATTCAGATCTACCCATACCTGGATGACTGCCTAATACAAGCGGACAACAAGACAAAAATAATAAAGGATTTGGCCTATGTCATACAACTGTTACAAGCCTTGGGATACACAGTCAACATCCAGAAGTCAAGACTAGTGCCATCCCAAAGGATAACATTTTTGGGTGCAGAACTGGACACTAACTCAGATGGCTTTTCTCACAGAAGAAAAACAAAAGCAACTACCAGTCTACTTCATGGCTTTGACAAGACAAACTCAGCTTACTGCAAGGAAAGTCCTGCAGGCCCTGGGTTACATGGCATCTTGCATAATCTTGATCCCGCATGCCAGGCTGCATATGAGAAAATTACAATGGTACCTAAGGAATGTATGGTCTCAACACAGGCACAGTCTAGAAACCATGATACCAATCATTCCATGTCTGAAAAAAGAATTCCTGTGGTGGGCTCAGGCCTGCCAGACCAACAGAGGGTTGCCTTGCCACAAACCACAACCAAGCCAGACCATCACCACGGACGCCTCAGACCTAGGCTGGGGGGCACACATGGAAGACAAGTGTATCCAAGGCCTATGGTCTCAAGACCAGCTGAATCTACACATAAATCTAAATGAGATGCTGGCAGTGAAGCATCCAATCGAGGCATTCAAACCATTCCTCCAGCAAGGACATCTGCTGATAAGGACAGACAATACCACAGTCATGTGGTACATCAACAAACAGGAAGGCACGCATTCCTACCCTCTATGCCGGATAGCAATGGACCTGTGGAACCTAGGCCTGAATCTCAACATTCAACTGCAGGCCAAATTCGTACCAGGAAAAGAAAATTCACTAGCAGACAGCTTAAGCAGAACTACCACGGATGCTCACGAATGGATGCTGCATCCAGACATCTTCAAAAACATAACAAAGAAATGGGGAATGCCAGAGATAGACCTGTTCGCCTCCCCACTCAACCACCAACTGAAGAAATTCTGCTCAAGAGAATACCACCCACAAGCCTGGAGGGTGGACTCTCTTTCTTTCAGCTGGAAGGCCCTGACAGTTTATGCCTTTCCACCTCTCCCATTGATGTACAAAGTTCTACTGAAGATCAGGGAGGAACAGCCAAAGGTGATTCTGATAGCTCCAGACTGGCCAAGGCAGCATTGGTATCTGCTACTGAGAAGCATGTCTCAGACGAACTCATGGCCTCTACCTCTATGGCCTTTACTTCTAACGCAGAACAACTACAAGACCCTGCATCCAAACTTGAAAACGTTGCAGCTAACTGCCTGGAAAATTGCATAAAACAAAACCATAATGTTTTATCCCAGAGGGTCAAGGACATTATCCTGGAGGCTCGCAGACCCTCCACAAGAAAAGCATACTCAGCTAAATGGAAGAGATTCCTCATTTGGAGTGCATCAAAGGGTACAAATGTCACTCTGGCAAACCTAGCAGAACTGTTCCATAATGGCCTGTCCTATTCTTCCATTAAGATTCATGCTTCAGCAATTTCAGCAGAGTACAACATGGATCCTCCTATCTTCTCACCCTCTCCTCAGACAATTCTTAAGAGGGATTAAAAATGTAAAACCTCCAAGGAAACCACCTCTGCCTGCATGGGATCTCAATTTTGTGCTGGAAAAATTAACACTCCCCCCTTTTGAACCAGCAGCATCAGCAGACTTAGAGTTCTTATCTTGGAAAACTGCTTTCCTCCTTGCAATCACTTCAGCAAGAAGGGTATCTGAGTTACAGGCATTAATGGCAGTGCAGCCTTTCCTTATCTTTCACCAGGATAGAGCGTCTCTGAGAACCAATCCTACTTTCATGCCAAAGGTTGTATCCAGGGTATCCTTGAACCAAGCTATTCATTTGCCTACGTTCTTCCCTAACCCACAAAACAGGGGGGAAAAACTATTGCACACCTTGGATGTACACACCTTGGATGTACACAGACAACTACGCTATCTGGACAGAACTAAAACCAGCAGAAAAACTGACCAGCTTCTGGTAGCATATGCAACAGGAGTGCAAGGAAAAGCAATTTCCAAACAGACAATTTCAAAATGGATAGGAAATTGCATTCGATTCTGCTACTCTTTTCATGGAAAGAAAACTCCTGAAAATATCAGGCCTCACTCCACAAGAGCCACAGCCACCACTACAGCTTTCCTACGAGGAGTGGCTACCAAAGACATTTTAGAAGCTGCTACTTGGAGCTCTGTGCATACATTTGCCAAGCATTACAATCTTCCTTTATACTCCAGATCCCGAGCAGGTTTTGCAACTGCAGTTTTACAGGGGATCTTAACTACACCATCATTATCTTAGTGCCTCCTGCCCCAGTTTGGCTATGGTATTCTACCCATATGTTATGACTGCAGATGCATCCTTGAAGGACATAGTACAGTTTTGTACCTACCATAAATGTAGATGTCCGATAGGTATGCATCTGCAGTCAGGGTTACCCACCCTCCTTCCCCTCTGTGGTATTCCTAGGGTGCTTATTCCTCTTTTAGCTAGCTGGGGGAATCTGTTATGGTGTATTTGTTTGTATGTTTATATATATACATATATATATATATATATATATATATATATATATATATATATATATTGTGCTTTCTACTGTTTGGAATTTTATACATTTATCCAAATTTAGCCTTCCTAGAGGGCACCTGGCATCTGGGACAAGAAACACTGAGGAAAATGGCGTCGGCTGATGCCTTTATACCCCAGAAGCTATGACGTCGGGTGAAGTGCGACATCAGCCGAGGCCAGACCCAGACTTTGGAATCCGGCCGACCATAGGGCTGCCTGAGGCAGGACAACCCATATGTTATGACTGCAGATGCATACCTATCGGACATCTACATTTATGGTAGTTACAAAACTGTACTTTTCTTCTTCTGACCAGGAATATTCTTTCCCTCCTTATGAGGATTCTGATGCTGAGGAATCCATTCTTTCAGCTTCTCCCCCTGAGGATTTTTCTTTTGGGGAAACTTTACATGAAATGAGGGAACATTTTCACTGGGAAGGACAGGAGTACTCAGAATCTAAGAAAAGACTTGGGGATTTTCTTCTTTTCCCCAACATAGACCCCTGGCTATCCCTCCTATTTTGGATATTGTGGATGGTGCCTTTTCGGAGGCTAACTTAACTCCGGACTCTCTTCCTCCAGCTCCTGCTAAGCCAGACAGATATTATAGGGTTCCTGATTCCCACCAGTTTTTGTACAAGAATCCTACTGCTGATCCTGAAACCATTTCACAGGGTCCTAAGGGTGTTAAGGCCGCTACTGCTAAAAACCCCATTCCCACTGAGAAGGATTCCAGATCTTTAGAAAGATGGGGCAAAAAGTGTACACTTCTGCTACTTTATCTATTAGGGCTTTAAACTGTCAATTTCATATGCTGAAATACCAGCACTTTCTTCTGTTTTGATGCAAAAGCTAACTTCCATTTCTGCCTGTGCAGATGATAAGGAATTACATGACTTAATGCATGCCACTGAACAAGTTGGGAAGCATGGTTTACTCTGTGGATTTGAAGCCTTGGAGGCTTCTTGTAGGGCTGCTGCCTCTGGTACAGTCATTAGAAGGCATGCTTGGTTAAAGGAACAAAACTTGCCAGATCAAGTAAAAGCTAAGTTATTGGATGCTCCTGTCGAGCATAATGTTTTGTTTGGACCTAAGGCTGAAGAGGTGATGAAGAAGATGGAGGACAAGGCAAAATCCATGCAAACGATTAAGGATTTCTAACAAGTACAGCCACCCAGATTTAGTAGGAATTGGCCTACAAAAAATTGGTCCTTTCCCAATTCAGACATGTCTCAGAGGGGTAGATACAGACACTCCCGAGGAAGGCCTCAATCGCAAGCCTCTTATAGACCAAGACAGTGGACTGCTTCCACCCCTAGGGGAGGAGAGGACAGGTCGCAGGCTCATAGAAAATAGGCTCAATGAGTCCCTCTGTTGGGCTACAGGAACTTCTTGCCTGGAAGCCCCTCTGAGGAAAACTTTCTCTTTTTCACCTAAATTGGACTCCTATAACCCAAGACAAGTGGGTTATGTATGTGGTTTCAAGAGGTTGCAAATTCCATTTTCATACCCTACCAAGACCAAGCGGATGGCCGGTTCTTCCAAAACACCAATGGTTAGAGGCCTTAAACCAGGTGGAGGCTCTCTTGGCTATGAAAGCCGTAGAACTGGTTCCACTTTCAGAGAAGGGACAAGGTTTTTACTCGAGGCTCTTTCTAGTCCCCAGAAAGCAAAATTCATGGAGACCCATTCTGGATCTGTCCGTCTTGAACACTTTTCTCGAGATACCAAAATTCAAGATGCTTACTCTACAGCAGCTGCTTTCAATGCTGACCAAAAATGCATGGATGGTAACTTTGAATTTACACATTCCCATCAGGCAGGAATGCAGAAAATACCTCGGGTTCAGGGCCGGATCGAGGCACTATCAATTCTCTGCTCTGCCCTTTGGATTGTCTACTGTGCCCAGGGTCTTCACCAAATGCCTGGCTCCAGTAGTAGCTTATTGTAGACTCAAGGGAATTCAAATTTACCCTTATCTGGACGATTGTCTAATTCAGGCATACAGCAAGGATGTCTTACTCCAGCATCTAGAATTTGTTCAGAACCTTCTCAAGTTCCTGGGATTCTCTGTAAACATAAAAAAGTCAAATTTGACACCCTCACAACAGATAACTTTTCTGGGTGCTCTTCTAAACACCACAACTCAGATGGCATTTCTGACATTCGAAAACCAATTACAGCTGGCTTCAACTTTCAAAATCTTGGCAACTTTAACTCAGCTTTCTGCAAGGAAATTCCTGCAGGCTTTGGGTTACATGGCCTCCTGCATCCTTCTCGTACCATATGCAAGACTACATATGAGGAAAATTCAGTGGTACCTAAAAGGTGTATGGTCTCAGCATTGCCACAGTTTAGACATACAGATCACCGTCCTGCCTTGTCTCTAAAAGGAATTCCTTTGGTGGTCCAAGGCATGTACTCTAAACATAGGAAAACCCTTCAGTCTGCCTCCAGCCACTCAGATACTAACCACGGATGCTTCAGATTATGCATGGAGAGCCCATTTTCAGGGCAACTGTCTGCAGGGCCTTTGGACAAAGGATCAGAAGCTCCTGCATATCAATTTAAAGGAAATGTTAGCCGTACAAAACGCTCTATTGGCCTACAGGAATCTTCTACAATCAGGACAGCTACTAATACGGACAGACAACACCGCAGTTATGTGGTACATAAACAAGCAAGGGAGATCTCATTCCTATCCCCTTTGCAGACTAGCCATGAATCTATGGAACACAGCTCTAGCTTGCAAACTGGACCTTCAAGCTCAATTTCTACCAGGGAAGTAAAACTTCCTGGCAGACAGTCTGAGCAGAAACCTGTCGGATCCACACGAATGGATGCTGGACACCGAAATATTCAGGATGATTACAGCAGTCTGGGGATGTCCTCACATAGACCTCTTTGCATCCCATCTCAATCATCAACTACAGATTTTTTGCACCAGGACTTTCCACAAACTAGCTTGGAAAGTGGATGCACTATCATTCAGTTGGAGAAACCTCTCTGGGTATGCCTTCCCGCCTCTACCTCTTCTTCCACGGGTGTTATTAAAGATCAGACAGGACAAGCCCAAGATGATAATTTTGCTGGCCCCAAATTGGCCTCGACAATTTTGGTACCCAACTCTGAAAAACCTTTGTCTGGAGCCCCCTTGGGTATTACCACAGACTCCGAACCTTCTGTCCCAGCACCAGGGTCAGGTTCTGCACTCCCATGTCAAAACTCTCAGCCTGGTGGCCTGGTTAATCCAGGGTCCTTGATTCATTCTCTCCTACCCAAGCAGGTTATGGATGTCATTTTAGAAGCCAGACGTCCTAGCAGTTGAAAATCTTATGCAGGAAAATGGAAAAGATTTTGCACCTGGATGCAGGTTCAGGATTCAGATCCTCTTATTCCTAACATTCCTCTGATTTTACTTTACCCGACAGACCTCTTGCATAAGGGTCTCTCTTTCTCTTCCATAAAGATCCATGCTTCTGCTATTTCTGCTCATTATAATACAGACCCTCCTATCTTTTCCCATCAGCTCATGAGACAGTTTCTCAGAGGAGCTAAGAACTTAAGGCCCCCTAGATCTCTTCCCATTCCTGCTTGGGATCTCAACTATGTTTTGGAAAAACTCACCTTACCTCCTTTTGAGCCTGCTGCCACTTCTGACATCAAGTTTTTATCTTGGAAGACAGCCATTCTGTTAGCTCTGACCTCTGCCAGGAGAGTTTCAGAGTTGCAAGCTCTCATGGCTGTGGAACCTTATATTATTTTTCATCAAGACAGGGTGTCTTTAAGGACTAATCCTTCTTTCATGCCTAAGGTGGTTTCCAAAGTGGCTTTAAATCAAACTATTCACTTGCCAACTTTTTTCCCCAGTCCTCAAAATAAGGGGGAAAGGATCTTGCATTCCTTGGATGTACACAGACAACTATGTTTTTCCTGGACAGAACCAAGGACATCAGAGCAATTGTTTGATGTCCTTCATGGATGCATCTGCAGTCATAACAAATGGGTTGTCCTGTCAGGCAGCCCTTCGGTCGGCCGGATTCCAAAGTCTGGGTCCGGCTGATGTCGCACTTCACCCGGCGTCATCTCTGCTGGTCTTGGTATAAAGGCATCAGCCGGCGCCATTTTCCTCAGTCTTTCTTGCCGCGTGGC
The DNA here is from genome assembly GCF_019279795.1 of Protopterus annectens. Classification (NCBI taxonomy): domain Eukaryota; kingdom Metazoa; phylum Chordata; order Ceratodontiformes; family Protopteridae; genus Protopterus; species Protopterus annectens. The sequence continues at coordinate 692,214,294 of NC_056744.1, read as the reverse complement.
CGAAGCAGAAGCTGTTCGCAAGTGCGGTCGGTCAGATCCAGAGATTACTACTACCGAATACTACTTGAAGACTTCTAAAAGCTAAGTACCCGTTGGGGACTCTTTCTTGCCTCAGCCGATGTCAGAAAAAGTCAATAACTGTTTAACTTGTGGGAAACAAATACCTCATAAAGATTTCCACTCTTACTGTCTGCCTTGCTTAGGCCCAGACCACGGCGTAGCAGCCTGTTCGGCCTGTGCTTCCTTCAAACGACGCTTAGGCGTCTGTCGGAGTTTGCTGAACAGTTTTGGCTCAGATTTTGCGTACATTATGCCGTCGGATCCTCCGACTACCCAAATTGTTAAAAAGCAAAGAAAAGACCGACACTCGCGGTCCGCGGTTTCGGCGAAACCACGGTTAAGCAAGCGCGAGTGTCTCGGTTTCGGCCGAAACCGAGAAAACCGGTCAATCTTCAGCCGAATCCATGACTACTACTGAGGCTCCTGCTACCTTAGTTGAATCGGCCTCAGAAATTTTGCCTACAATTGTGGTTCCTAGTGATTTATCAGACACCATCCCTTTGGATGTCTCTACCCCAGCACGTGGTGCTGCTAGGCCTCCTGCAGCCATGTCTATTAAGGCCTTTGCCAGGGCTAAAGCAGCCAAATCTGCTAAATCAGTGCCTGTTAAGCCCCCCTCACACAGGCCCACTTCAAGTACACAAATGCTTACTCTGGCAGAAGATTTAATATCCTTAATTAGGGGATCCCAATCTCACCCAGACAGGGCCTCTCAGCCCCCAGAAAAGAGACCTAGAGCAGAGCCCCCCGAGCCAGTGTCCTCTGATGATTCTGCGGATGACTCAGACATTACAGACCAGCCAGAGGCTCCTTTTCTACTTATGAAGATTCCGATGCTGAAGAATCCATTCCAGCTGCCTCTCCACCAGAGGAATTTTCCTTTGGGGAAACCTTACATGCCATGAGAGAACAATTCCAATGGCAGGGACAAGATTTCTCAGATTCAAGAAAAAGGCTTAGGACTTTTCTGCACTTACCACAACATAGGCCCTTAGCTATACCTCCTGTACTGCCTGTTGTGGATGATGCATTTAATGATGTTTGCACTGCTCCTGATTCTTTACTTCCAGCCCCTGCCAAACCAGATAGATTTTACAGGGTGCCAGACACTCATCACCACCTATACAAGGCCCCACTTGCAGATCCCGAAACTATATCCCAGGGGCCTAAGGCAGTAGCCTCGACCACAGCAAAAACCCTATTCCTTCTGAAAGGGAATCCAGGTCCTTAGAGATGGGGGAAAAAAGTTTACACCTCTGCTACTCTCTCAGCTAGAGCTTTAAACTGTCAGTTTCATATGATCCAATACCAAGAATTTATGCTTGATCAGTTAACTAAAAAACTGTCCTCTGATGAATCCTTAGATAAGAAATATGTATTAGAAATGGTGAATAACATCCAACAGGTTAGTAACCATTCATTAAAATGTGGCTATGATGCACTGGAGGCTTCATTTAGATCAGCCATGACTGGCACAGTGATAAGAAGGCATGCATGGTTGAAAGAACAGGTCTTACCGGATCATGTTAAAGCAAAGCTGTTAGATGCTCCTATTGATAAGGCCAGTCTATTTGGTACACCTGCCCAGCAAGTAATGAAGAAAATGGAAGAAAAGGCAAAATCTGTACAAACAGTTAAAGATTTCTTACAGGTTCAGCCCCAAGGTTTAGCAGGAACTGGCCTGCCAAAAATTGGTCCTTTCCAGACTCCACAAAATCCCAAAGGGGCAGGAATAGGCGCTCTAGAGGCAGAAATCAATCCAGAGGAGGTGCCTACAGAGGACGACAGTGGCAAGGCAATAACGAGGCACAGACACAACCACTGCCACTGCAACAGGACAATCACAGTGACTTGGCTCTGACACGCCTACCAGGGAGCAAATAGCAGCACCTTTAGGCGGAAAGTTAGCCTTATTTTCGAAAAATTGGCACTATATCACAAAAGACAAGTGGATTTTGCAAACCATAGACCAAGGCTACGGTTCCACTTCCACACCTTACCAGTAAAAGAGGAATGCCAAACCTACCTCCAAATCAAAAAATAGAAGCTCTACATCAGATAGCGAAATTAACAAAGATGAGAGCTGTGGAAAGAGTACCAATAACAGAACAGGGCAAAGGATTCTACTCCAGACTCTTCCTAGTACCAAGAAAAGAGAAGTTGGAGACCTATTCTCGACCTGTCCGCCTTAAACACATACATCATTGTCCCAAAATTCAAAATGCTGACCCTACAGCAACTTCTTCCCATGCTGGGCAAGGAGTGTTGGCTGGTAACTCTAGATCTCAAGGAGGCATACCTGCACGTCCCCATTCGACCAAATTGCAGAAGATACCTCAGATTTCTTGCAGGATCAGAGCATTATCAATTCTCAGCATTGCCCTTTGGCTTATCTACTGCGCCCAGAGTATTCACAAAATGCCTGGCATCAGTAATCGCTCACTGCAGACTACAGGGAATCCAAATTTATCCATACCTGGACGACTGCCTGTTACAAGCGGACAACAAAAGCAAGCTGACAACAGATTTACAAAGGGTCATTTACTTGCTACAAGCCCTGGGATACACAGTCAATTTACAAAAGTCAAGGCTGATACCATCCCAAACAAGAACATTCTTGGGCGCGGAATTGGACACAGTAAAACAAATGGCATTCCTAACTGCAGAAAAACAAAAGAACTCCCTCTTTACTTCTTGGCATTAACAAAGCAGAACAAACTAACAGCAAGAAAAGTTCTGCAGGCCTTGGGCTTCATGGCATCATGCATAATCTTGGTCCCACATGCCAGACTGCATATGAGAAAGTTACAGTGGTACCTAAAGAATTTATGGTCTCAGCACAGGCACAGCTTAGAAACAGAAATCCCACTAATCCCATGCCTAAAACAGGAGTTCCTATGGTGGGCTCAAGCATGCCAGTCAAACCCAGGCTTACCCTTCCACAACTTTCGAGCAAGCCAAACCATCACAGACGGACCTCAGACCTAGGATGTGGGGCACATGCTGGACAAATGCATACAAGGATTGTGGACTCAAGACCAGCTGCACCTGCACATAAACCAAAAAGAAATGCTGGCAGTAAAACTGGCAATCCAAAAATTCAGACCATTCCTCAAAGAAGGCCATTTGATGATAAGGACAGAGAACACCACAGTCATGTGGTACATCAACAAACAGGGAGGCACTCATTCATACCCCCTATGCAGAATGACTTTGGACCTTTGGAATCTGGCTCTCAGTTACAACATCCAGTTACAGGCAATATTTGTGCCGGGAAAAGAGAACACCCTAGCAGACACGTTAAGCAGAACCACCTCGGATGCTCACGAATGGATGCTACACCCGGACATCTTCAAGGCCATCACAAAGAAATGGGGAATGCCACAAATAGATCTATTTGCATCCCCACTCAATCACCAGCTCAAAAAATTCTGCACAAGGACATTCCACCCACTTGCATGGAAGGTGGACTCTCTATCCTTCAGCTGGAAAGGCCTGACAGCATATGCATTTCCACCTCTTCCCTTGATGCGCAAGGTACTACTGAAAATCAAAGAGGAACGTCCAAGGATAATCCTGATAGCTCCGAATTGGCCAAGACAGCACTGGTACCCATTGCTGAGGAGCATGTCTCGGGAGAGAATGTGGTCAATACCCCGATGCCTTTGATGTTAACTCAGAACAACTACAACATCATGCATCCAAACCTAAAAACCTTGCAACTGACTGCCTGGAACATCACATAGCAGCAACTAACCCAGACCTTTCCCAAAGGGTTAAAGACATTATCCTTGAAGCCGCAGACCTTCAACAAGAAGGAACTATGCAGGAAAATGGAAAAGGTTTGTCATTTGGAGTACTGAAAGAGGAAAAGATGTGTCGAACATAGATATTGCTAACATTCTGGAGTACTTGGCAGAGCTTCTACATACAGGCCTGTCCTATTCTTCCATCAAGATACATGCATCAGCTATTTCAGCAGAATACAGCTTGATCCACCTGTCTTTTCGCATCCTCTACTCAGGCAGTTCCTCAGAGGGATCAAGAATGTAAAACCTCCTAGGAAACCACCATTACCAGCATGGGACTTAAACTTTGTGCTAGAAAAGTTGACACTCCCTCCGTTTGAACCAGCAGCAACAGCAGATCTGCAACACCTGTCATGGAAAACTGCTTTCCTACTGGCAATTACCTCAGCATGGAGGGTTTGAACTACAGGCCTTAATGGCAGTGCAACCCTTCCTAATCTTCCATCAAGATAGGGTGTCCATGAGAACTAATCCTACATTTATGCCTAAGGTGGTATCCAGAGTGTCTTTAAACCAGGCAATCCACCTACCTACCTTCTTTCCCAATCCACAGAACAGGGGAAAGACTGCTGCATACCTTGGATGTACATAGGCAGTTACGCTACTACCTGGACAGATCCAAAAGTAACAGAAAAACTGACCAACTTTTAGTAGCCTATGCAACAGGAAGGGAAGGAAAAGCAATTTCCAAACAGACAATCTCCAAATGGATAGGAAATTGCATAAGATTCTGTTACTCCTACCATGGAAAACCAATTCCACAGAACATAAGACCTCATTCTACAAGAGCTACAGCCACTACCACAGCTTTCTTACGAGGAGTGGCAACCAAGGACATTATTGAGGCGGCTACTTGGACCTCCGTGCATACATTTGCCAAGCATTATAATTTACCTCTATACTCTAGGTCCCGAGCAGGGTTTGCCACTGCTGTACTGCAAGGGATCCTTACTACACCATAAGTTTTCTTCCTCCACCCCTAGTTTGGCTATGGTATTCTACCCATTTGTTATGACTGCAGATGCATCCATGAAGGACATAGTACAGTTTTGTACCTACCATAAATGTAGATGTCCGAACTGGATAGCATCTGCAGTCAGGATTACCCACCCTCCTTCCCCTCTGTGGTACTCCTAGGGTATTTATCCTCCTAATAGCTAGCTGGGGGGGAGTCTCTTATGGTGTATTTGTTTGTATATATGTACATACATGCTTATTTTTTGTGTTTGCCTTCTACTTTTTTGGAAACATTGGCATTTATCCAAATTTTAGCCTTCCAAGAGGGCAACTGGCATCTGGGGCAAGAAACACTGAGGAAAATGGCGTCGGCTGATGCCTTTATACCCGAAGACCAGCAGAGATGACGTCGGGTGAAGTGCGACATCAGCCGAAGCCGGACCCAGACTTTGTAATCCGGCCGACCAAAGGGCTGCCTTGACGACAGGACAACCCATTTGTTATGACTGCAGATGCTATCCAGTTCGGACATCTACATTTATGGTAGGTACAAAACTGTACTTTTCTTATGCTTCAAGTTCCCAAGGTAAAGCTATTTCAAAACAGACCATTTCTAAATGGATTGCTCATGGAATCAGATTTTGTTATTCACATCATGGAAAGCAAATCCCAGGGAGTATAAGGACTCACTCTACCAGAGCTGCTGCCACTTCAGCTGCCTTCCTCAGAGGAGTTCCTACCAAAGACATTTTGGAAGCTGCAACTTGGAGTTCAGTGCATACTTTTTCCAAGCACTACAATCTATCTCTTTACTCTAAGTCTAGGGCAGGCTTTGCTTCTGCTGTCTTGCAGGGCCTTAGCCGCCCCCTCTTCTTTATGACCACCTCCCTTTTATTCTGCTTTGGGATTCAACCCTACAGTCATGACTGCAACAGTGAAACACGATGAACATAGTACAGTTGTGTACACTTTATTTATTTATTTATTTTGCATTTGTTAACCGGGAGAGTCCGACTTGATACATGTCCATTTTCAGCGGAGGCCCGGGGAGAAAAGCTCCAGGTACATAACAGACATATGAACATTGTTAATGCAAAAAAGGAAGATAGTTGAGTTCTAAATACAATATAAAGATACATCACATCTTGGGGAAAAAATAGCAGCATATAAAAAAAAACATAGGTCAGTTACAAAGGTGAGGCGCCTCGTTAAAAAGCGTTTAAGGATAGTGAGGTAAGAGAAGGGTAAATGATAGTGGTTAATCAGGTTTGGAACCGGGACATTGCCAGAGAGTATTGAGATGGGGTTTAAGCTTTTTTTTGAATTGTAGGAGTGAAGGTTCTGAGGTGAGCATGGTCGGTAGGGAGTTCCACATTTTATCTACAAAGTTTGAGAATAGAATTGAATCCCCAGCAGAATTATTGGCTTTGGTAGTTTGAGCTAAGATCTTATTGGAGGAGCGTAAAGATTGCAGGTTAATAGAGGGGTGAATGATGTTTTTCAGAGCTGGTGTTTTCTCTGGGTGATACAGTATCTGGCGAGCCGTTTCGAGTTGGTTGAAATTGAGTTGGCTGGAAAACTCTAACCACACTAGTTGCTTCAAGTTAGTGCAGTGGTGCGTTCTAAAGGTGGAATTTGTGGCAAATCTAGCTATGTGATTGTAACAAGAAGTAAGTTTGTTAAGGGTTGTCTTGTTTAGGTTTGTAAAAAGGGGGGAGGCATAGAAAAGAGTTGATAGTAGGTGTGTGCTGGCAATTGTAATTTTAGCGTGAGGAGTGAGAAAGTGTTTTACTTTATAGAGAGAGCCAAGCTTTTTATTGACGGTTTTGATGGTTAGATTGAAATGGGTGTCAAATTTAAGGGAGTTATCGATGGTAACACCTAATAGCTTTGTGTGAGCTTCTGGTGATATAGTGATTCCATTGGAGGATGTAATAGAGAAGGTGGGGGGGAAGAGTCTTGCTAGTGGGTGAGAAAGTAAGTAGTTTTGTTTTGTTTGGGTTGAGAACTCGTTGACGACTTGAGAACCATTTTTCTATTAGGTTGAAGGTGTCTTGGGTTGAAGCAGTGAGGTCTGCCAGGTTGGAGGCAGTGCTGATAGTCCATTATCTGCATATTGAATGCATGTGGCATGGGGGGTGATTGTGGGCAGGTCATTAACAAAGATGGTGAAGAGAAGAGGGCCAAGAATAGATCCTTGGGGAACTCCAAGTGTAACAGGTAGACATGTGGATAATTTGTCCTGCCATAGAACAGCCTGTTGCCTATTGGACAGGTAGGATTGGAACCATTTCAGCGTGGAATTGCTGAGTGATAGTTTTTTAATGTATGGAGGAGTTGAATGTGGTTCACCATATCAAAGGCCTTGGAGAGGTCTAAGAAAAGAGCAGATGATAGTTTATTATTGTTTCTGAAGTTATTGATGGTATTAGAAAAGGATAGTAGGGCTGATGTGGTACTGTGATTTGGCCTGAAGCCATGTTGGGAGTTGGCTAGAATTTTATTTTTGGTGAGGTGTTCCATCAGTTGTTTGTGGACACACTTTTCCATAATTTTGGCCAGGGGTGAGTATAGCTATAGGTCTGTAGTTGGTTAGCTCTAGTGAGCTACCACCTTTATGGAGAGGAATAATGTGGGACATTTTCCATAAATGTAGATGTTCGAGTGTCTTCACTGTTGCAGTCTGGGTTTCCCTCCCTCCTGTCCCCTCTTATTTTTTCTTTTGTGTGGTTCCCTTCTTCACCCTTCTTTTGAGGTGTATTTGCAAAGGGTATATGGGATCTTACTCATTTTGGAGCACCTGACATCTGGGGCAAAAAAACTGGAGAACATGGCGTCGGCTGTCAGCTTTGTACTCCTGTCGCTCTGACGTCAGGGAGCATGGCTGAACAGCCGACGCGGACCCAGACTTTGGGATTCTGGCTGACCGAGGACTGCCTGCTGGCAGGGGAGAACCCTACAGTCATGACTGCAACAGTGAAGACACTCTAACATCTACATTTATGGTAAGTGTACACAACTGTACTTTCTAGGTCTCCGCAAACTCAACAAGTTTGTAAAGAAATCGAAGTTCCGAATGATCACTCTGCAGTTGATATTTTCCTTTATTGAGAAAGACAATTGGATGTGCTCAATAGATCTTCAGGACGCTTACTACCAAATCTCTCACTTAGGACTAACACTTCCTTTCTTCCCAAGGTATGTTCAGAACATAATCTTAACACTACTGTTGAGCTACCAGTGTTTTTTCCAAATCATTCTAATAAATCTGAATACAGGCTACACCAGTTGGACGTCCACAAAATTCTCAGGTTTTACCTACACAGGACTAAAGAATTTAGAAAATCAGATCAGTTATTTGTTTCATTTTCGGACAAAAATAAAGGCTTGCCTGTTTCTAAGTTTACCCTTTCAAAATGGCTTTCAGAGTGCATTTCCTTTGCTTATCAGACTGCTGGAAAACAGTTACCCAACAAAGTAGAAGGCCACAATCTGCAAGGGCAGTATCAACTTCATGTGCCTTTAGATCTAGGCTCCCAATTGATACTATTTGTGCAGCAGCTACTTGGGCAAGACCGCATACCTTTGTCACTCATTACAAATTGGATTTGGTCTGCCGGGACAGGTCATCCTTTGGGTCCACTGTGCTGTAGAGTCTCTTCGCTTGAGCCAGCCGGGATAAAGGTGCTAGGGACGCTGTCCCATCCAGCAAGAATTACAGTGAGATAGGACTACATAACATAAAAAAGTTATATACTTACTATAACGTTCCATGTTTGTAGTCCATCTCGCCTACATTCTTGTGTCCCTCCCTCCTGTCCCCTTCCTGGAGGATCTGGTGGACTATACTCATGCTGTCTGACCTGGTTGTAGTTGTCCACCTGGCATGGATAATGTTATACAGTGTTTGTCTGTATGTACACAGTTATACATAGTTTCATAGCTATTAGGTACTTATTGCTTTCTTGCAAACAAGATCTGGGGAATTGCCGTGAGGCAGCACGGGGATAGGGTTAGCCTCGAGCCAGTAAAAGCTCTCGAGCTTTAGTATTGGCCGAGTCGGAGCCGAATGTCGGCTCCAAGCCATCCAGCAAGAATGTAGGAGGGATGGACTACAAACATGGAACATTATGGTAAGTACATCACTTCTTTTTTGGTGAAGCTGCTGTAGTTAAGTCCCTTTAGGATAAGGGCAAGGCTTTACAGGAACTTAAACGTGTTTGTTTCTTGTGTGCCTCAATTTCAGAGAAACTGCTCCAATAAGCCAGCCTTTGCTCGCAGGCAATCTCACACTCCTCCTAAGGGTAAAAAAGGTGGAAGCAGGCTCCCCCTGATAAGGCTGCTCAGACTTCTATGTCTCAGAAGTCTCCTTTTCCAGGTAAACCAGGTGCTGTCTGACTAACACATTTTTCCAGCCACTTACCTCTTTCTATTCACCTCTCACTCGGGTCTTCCTGTTTGGGTACAGATTAGTCAGGATTCCTGTGTCCTGTCCATTATTTGCCAGGGATATTTTGTGGTTTGGAAATCCCATCCCCCTTTTATGGGTATTCCTCACCCCCATCAGGAAGAACTCTCCTATTCAGAGCTGCTTTGGGACCTTTTGACTCAGGGTACTGTTCAAGAGGTGTCCCAAAGGGGAAGGGGGTTTTACTTCAGGATGCTTCTAGTACCTAGAAAGAGTATGTGGGAGACCGATTCTAGACCTCTGTCTTCTAAACACTTTTTGGAAGGTGCCTTCCTTTTGAATGTTGTCCCTACAGAGTTTGTTCCATCTTTTGCTTCCTTAGGCTTTTATGGTTTCTCTGAATTTCAGGGATGCTTATCTCCATATTCCGGCCCATCCCCTTTTGAGAAAGTTTTTAAGTTTCTCTGTTGCTTCCTGACATTTTCAGTTCTCTGCTTTTTTGCATGATTAAAAGGATTCAAGTATTTCCGTACTTGGACGACCTTCTATTTGAGGCATCCTCGCCAGAGATCCAGTTGCAAACTCCTCACTTTGCCATTTCTCTTCTGCAAAGCCTTGCATTTACAATAAATTTCAAAAAGTCTTTTCTGAATCCTTCTCGGGACCATGATTTTCTTGGGTACAGGATACAGACTGTGCCTATGTTGACATCGCTGCCTCCTCCCAGGGCCTTAACACTCATTACCATTTTTCAGACTCTTCTTCCTCTGGCCCCTACAACAGCCTGGAAATTTACTTTTTTGAGAGCTCAGGGGTTCATGGCATCCACCATTCCTATACTCCGTCTGTCCAAACTCTTCATGAGAAAGTTTCATTGGTTTCTGAATTTAGTTTGGCTTCAACATGCACATCCCCTAGAATTTGTAGTTCCTCTTTTATCTTGTCTTAAGAAGGAACTTCACTGGTGGATCCAGCAGTTGTCTGTAAATCCAGGGCTACCTTTTCATCCCCCTCTTCCCTCTCAGGAGCTGTTCACAGACACTTCAGATGTGGGATGGGGGAGCAGCTTTTGGCTTTCTAAAGGTGCAGGGGGGGGTGGTCACCTCTTAAACAGAAAGAGCACATCAGTGTCAAAAAGATGAGAGCTCTTCTACTGGTGCTTCAGGCTTTTCATCCTCATTTTCCCCAGAACCTCTCAAGATGTTTACAGACAATTCCACAGTGATGTGGTATATTAACAAACAAGGGAGGAAAAGATCATATATTCTTTGCTGGTTGGCATGCCTAGCTTGGGATCTTCCTCTCCAGTATCAAGTGACTCTTCAGGCAGTTTACATTCCCTCAGGTCAAAACATTGTGGCAGACACTGTGAGCAGGTCCTTAACTCAGTCCCATGACTTGATGCTTCACATGGATTGTCCACATTGTCCACCAGTGGTTACTCCTAAAGTAGATCTTTTTGCACCAGAGTCCTAGGTACTTTGCTTTGAATGTGGACACCCTATCTTTTTTTTTGGAAGGGGATGTTTCTTTACACTTCTTATTCCAAACATCCTGTTCAAAATTCAACAGGATACTCCCAAAATCTTGTTGGTGACTCCCTTTTGGCTGAGACAGCATTGTTTCCCTCTTCTTCTACATGTAGCCAAGGGCAGTAGTCACAAGTTACCTCACACAGTGGACCTACTCACACAAGACCAGGAATCTATCATCCATTATCACCTGTCTACTCTTCAGCTGACACTGTGAGTGATAGGATTTTGATTCCACTCTCACATAGACCCCTTTTTTTCTGAGGACTTCCTTAAGGTCCTTAAAGGGGACAGGAAACCCAATACTAGGAAATCCTGCTTATTCAAATGGAAGAGGTTTTCTGTTTGGTGTCTTTACCGTAACCTGGATCTACTCTCTGTGGTTATTCCTTTATTTCTCTCTTATCTGTGTGAATTGCTCAATGCTGGGTTGGATTGTTTGTCTGTTAAAGCCCACTTATCAGCTGCCTCTGCTTTCTGCCTTTATCTTCTTCTTTGGCTTTTTTTAGATTTGAATCTAAACAATTCCTGAAAGGTGTCCTTCATATTAGTCTTCCCAGGAAGCCTGTTCCTCCTCCCTGGGATCTTAATTTTGTTTTGGAAAAATTGAATCAGGACCCTTTTGAATCTGCAGCTTCAGGTTTCTTGCAACATTGTCTTTGAGGACTGTACTTTTGCTAGCCACTACTCTACCAGGCGAGTGTCTGAGCTCCAAACCATTATGGCTTGTCCTCTTTTTTTTCGAGTTTCATAAGGACAGGGTGTGCTTGCATACTAATAATTCTTTTATGCCCAAGGTGGTGAATGAGTTATCCCTTAATCAGTCTATTCATTTGCCCACTTTTTCTGCCAGTGAGAAGGTGTTGGATACATTGGATAAAACTCCGATTTTATTTGGGTAAGACTAAGACTATTAGGAAATCTCATCAGTTTTTATTTCCTTTCATCTTGGGTCCTTAGGATTAGCTGTGTCCAAGCAGGCAATTTCTTCTTGGATCTCTAAGCTATTTCTTTTTTGTTATTCCTTTCATGGTAAGTGCCTTTCTTATTCTGTTAAGGCTCATTCTACTACAGCTGTGGCTTCTGATGCTTTTTTTCAAGGGTTTGGATTACTAACTCTGTTCTTGAGGCAGCTACCTGGACTTCTCTGCATACGTTTACCAAGCACTACAAGTTGGATGGAATCTCCAGAGCTAAGGCTGGTTTTGCTATGGTCATCCTTCATAGCTTCCTAGATGGCTCTGTTGGTCCTTCCTCCTCCCAAGCATCTTCCTGAGCTTTGACACTCTCCCTAATGTAATGAATACTGCAACAGTGAAATGGAAGGGCAACAGTGAAGAGGGCTTTTACCGTTATTGTAAGATTTTATCCAACTGTACTTTCTAATTTGCTTTTACTTAAATATAACTGCATTTATTTAGTTATTGTCTGACTGTACTGCATTTATGTGTTGAGATCTGCTGTTGACTAGAGAAAACACCTACCCACTACAAAATATTTGTACTAACAATGAGGTTGGTATAATGGTTAGTATGTTTGACTCACAGACACAAGGTACAGTGTTTGATTCTCACCTTTGGAAGGGGAAATTATGTGGAATGTAGAAGAAACTGGACAGATGCAGAGCCTACAATAAATACCAACACAAGTTCACTGTATTTAATAACCATAATTTATAATCCGAAAGCCCACGTTTACATAATGACAGCATATTTACAGCAAAAAGAAATGGTAACAGAAACTTTGCACATGATCTTTAAAGCACATTCTTCTAGGACCTTCGCTTCAGCAATGGCATATTGGAAACGTAGACTCTAGAAGCATTCTAGAGGCAGCATCCATACATTTACAAAGCACTGCAAGTTGGAATCCTTTTCCAGGTCCAGTGTTGGCGTTGCTAGGGCCATTCCCCAGGGGGTTCCTGGACCCTTATCCATCTAACCAGGTTGGATAAGCTATGGTAATCTACCCATAGGCTATTGCATCAGGAAGAATGATGAATATAGTACAGTTGTACAAGTTGCTCTTGCATTTACTAGTAAATGTTCAAATTCTTAACTGTTGCAGTAGCCACACCCACCATCCTCCTCCTTGTATGTAGGATTTTAGTCTGGCTGTTTATGTAGCTCCCTCCAAAAAGAGCTCAGCCTGAAAGCAGCCAGAGTGACAGTGTGGGAAGGGAAGAAAGCTTTGAAAGCTGGCAGGTTGTTGTATCCTTCGTGGGATACAACTCATAGGCTAGTAGTGAAAGATTTCGGCATTTACCGTTATAGTTAAGCGCAACTTACAGAGCTGTATTTTTTCTGTCTGCTTTCATTTTCTGTTTAATACGTATAAAACTCAAATATGTGACATTACTGACTAACTGTAGTCCTCCGTAATTTATTAAGGTGCTTACCTTAAAGCTACTAGGTGCAGGGTTTGATTCTCATATGGGGTAACTGGCAAGGCTTCAAGTGGCCCAAAAGAGCAGTTAGCCTAGTACTAATTTAGTCTAGTGTAGTGTAGTCTAGTCTATCAGAAAATGAAAAATGTTATGAGGGAACAGGCCAAAAATATGAGACAAAATCAGGGATAGGTGAGAACCATATTTGCAAGTTCCAGTGAATCAGCCCCATCACCCTCAGAAGAAGACATGAGAAGTGCACTGGCTACTTCACAGTGAGAAAGTGAGCAGTTTTGGAGAGTAGTTTATGTAAAGTACCAGTTTGAGAGTCTTTCTTGAGATACTGTGTTGAGATTGGACAATACCTCCATTTTCCTGTGTCACCAGCTGTCTTTCATTTGTCAGAGTATTGAATTTTAGCTTTTCACTGGCTGGAGATGTGAGGATTGGAAAAGATATCCCCTGGCAATCACCTTTGGTATTAACACCTCAGTGTGATGGTACTGATCTTCCTCTGTTGTATCATTTGGAGCATGACTTTACCCAGTTTGTTCAGGCCATGTGCTGCCCCCTTCCTTGAGTTCACCTGCAAAGACTAGATGGCAGCTATGGATCTAAGGAATTTAGTTATCTTCTCATGTTGAAAAAGGCTCACTCGCTAGAATAGAGGAGACTTTAGGTAGACCTTCACATACAATGTTCCCGCATTATACAGCATGTGATGTGGTTATACCTGTCTGCACAGGCGTAGGTGTGCAGCTTTACTGAGCACAGTTTGACTCCCCTTCAAGACCCTTTTGCAAGTTTCTCATGATCATATACACCATTTTTGTTGTATGCTACCTCAGGAAAAACAACAGTGGTATCTGACTCTCAGAACCCATCTGCTGGTATTGTGTTATGTTGGGTAAGGTGTGCCCTCCACTGTATGTAGTGAAAGGAATTCTCTCTGTCACACACGCATACACTTGTCTTCTTCTGGCATGTGAAAATGTGAGTTTTATATGGTAGACAAAGCTCTTCAGATAGGAGCCATGGGTACAGTCATTAGAACACTTGCCAGACTGTGGACAGTGCCCCTGCTAGATGATGACAGGAGTGTACCAAGTCAGTGAGGAGTGAGTATGGCTAATAATGTCATGTGATGAGATGTACAGTCAGTAACTGGCTAGTTGCCATATTATGTTTTACCTGAAGCAGGTGTGACATGCATTCATTAACTGGGTAGTGCCTGCTTATTTATTTATTTAAACCTGAAGTTAATGCATGAGATTTAAGGAAACAGAACAACTATGCATCTTCATATCCTTTGCTCCAGGGACAGAATGGATAGCAGATTTTAACCAAATTGTTTCCAAGTCTTTTGTCTGCTTCATTAGTCTTAAACATTAGGTGTCTCATGCCCCCTGGACAAAACCTTGATAAGTGTTCACTGCATTAGAGGTATGACTTTTTTCCAGTTACTGCTTCAGAAAAGTCAGCATTAAAGACATCTGTGCCAGTGGGCATTTGACCTTCAATTCATGCATTTACTAAGTGTTTTTCGGCTTGGCTTGGGAGTGCCTTCTGTGTGGAGTCTACATGGCCTCCCCACGGTTGGGTAGCGTTCAAAAGACATGCGTGCGTAAATGGGCGTGCCTTCGTTGAAGGTTGGGCGTTGAGCTGGCACCTCGGCATTTCATAAAAATCTACTGCCAATCATTAGTGGATCGGAGTTCCACTGTGGCGACCCCTTACTGGAAAAGACTGATTCTTTTGACTCCTTTCACCGTCTTGGCAAGGGTATAGTCTTGAGTTTCCAAACTGTACACATTGGAGAGATATTGCATCCCCGCTGTAAAAGGTATTAAGTCATGTCATGGTATCACTGTATACAAAGCCATATTCCACCCACCTCACAGTAAAATGTACAAGTCGTATACTAGCCTTTTAGTACATACGTGCAACCTTCTGGTCAACATTGACTGTTTGGTTGTGGTACACTAGCTCCTTATTCATATCATACAGACTGACTTTTGATTACAATGCTGTTTTGCTGCAAGAGTCTGTATGACTTTTGGCAGACTCAGATTTACATGCATTTACCAGGCATGCAGTCTGGGAGACCATTAATAAACCTAGTTCAAATTCCTAATTGCTGTAAATCACTGTCTGGTTTAGTGACTTGCTCAATATCACATAATAAAGAAATGAAACCTGAGGGAGTCAAACCCTTTACCACAAGAAGTTGCATGTTAACAGCTCATAGCCTTAATCCTCTGCACCAGCTGTTAGACTTCCTCTTGGCTTTCACTGCAGTACTGTGGTAAGCATCTGTGCCATATCACAGTAGCCAGTCCCACAAAAGATTAATTATACCAGTGTGGGTAGTTAGCACCCCTCTGTACCACATCATGACTAGTCACTGACATCCATTCATACAAATGCCAGTAGACAGCACTGATGGGCATTAGTGCCACGATATGGAAGACAACCCATAAAGCTCACTAGTTCCTTTTTCAGAAATCACATCTAAGCAGTTAACATCACAGGCTATTCTGTCAGTCTGTACACCATGAACCCTTCAAGGCTGTCCTGCCACCAAGAGTACCCTCCTTTGAGACTTTATAGGATCAACAGCCAGCTTATTCTAATACTTTACTAGGCAGATAAGTTCCCTTTGGGGAAAATGTCTTCCATTCAACTGTTTTTATGATTATTAATACTTTCATCTTCAAAAAAAGTTATTTTTAAGTTAGATGTTTGTTTTAATGGACTGTCACAAGACTGTTTTGTACATCTAAATGAGAGTGCTCTTTTCTCCTGTCAGTTTAAAAGTTGTTTAAAGTATTTAAAAAGATTATTTTATGTACAAAAATTTTGTGCAGAAAGTGTATTTTTTTTTTTTTGCTGCTGATTTTCCCTGGGTTAGAGGTACCATTTTCAGCTTGATCATGGATTAAACTGTCGGTCTCATGGTCAGGCATTCTTCCAGCTGTAAAAAGAAAAAGTCAAGCAACCAGCCATTGCCACCACAGCATGCTACCAGTTTGCCTTCGCTGCAGGTAGGTGACTGTACCGTGGCCATTTTTTGTACCACAGACTACTCATCTTTTACCCCGGATCCCTCTGGTGTAGCATGTGCAGCCAGTGTGGATTAGGAGCTAGCCACATCCTCTGTATCTGTTTGGGTTTCCACGGTGGGCAAGGGAGAACCATTATTGTTGGCCCTGGGAAAGGGAACAGGGAAGTCGCCTTTTTGTCAGAATGTTGTGCCCATTCCTGAGGAGGCTGTTGCTGCCATTTATAACAGTGTTGGACCCATTTTTTTTCTGTCCCAAAAAAAAAAAACCCAGATAGCTAAACATATATTAACTCCTCCTCAGATTTAGACAGGAATAGTTTACTGGGTCTGGCTAAAGGTTTTATTCAGGCTTTTGATCCTTTTTATTTATTGCTTTCTGGTAAAAGAAAGAAGGATTCCTCCTGTTTTGAAGATATTCAAGATTCTGAATCTTGACAGGAAGATGAAGGGGACAGATACAGGTTTTCTCCTCAGTTTAATGATACAGACTAATAGGAGAGCTCAGTTTCTGATTCTCCCTTTGGGATTTGTCTCTGAGACTCTTTCCAGAATGTGTCCATGTTTTCAGTGGGAGTTCATTGAGAAGATGCTGCGAGTTCTTACAGAAAGAATTTCCTGAACCTTCATCAGTTCCATTTCTGTCAGTTTTATGGGTGGGATAGATGTTTCTCTGCCTGTATTTTCCTGATAGTCAGCCTGCTTCCCCTGGAAAGGCAGATAAAAAGACTGAGGAACTTTATACATTCTAAAATTTTATAAACTCTTCCCAAACCTGAAGCAGAAGCTTTAGCTTTACTTAATCCTATGCAGCTAGAAGGTGTCTTTATTCCTTCCACAGGGAGGTTATCAGAGAGTTTCCTAGATCTGCTAGCAAAAATCATCTTAGCTAGACTAAACATTTATACTCTTTCTTTGGTAGTCCTGTCACCCTCTGGGTCACAGGTGGGGATACCAGACTTCACTCAAGCCCTCTGGATTACATGTTTTCCTAACCTACTCTTTCTGATAAGGATGGGAAGGTTATTGATGGGTTTGAGAAAGTAGCATATACTTCTGCAACTTTGATTTTCAGAATTTTGAATGATCAGGCTCATGTGTTAATGTTTAATGTGACTGTAATTGTGAAAGTATGAGGAATGTTTGGTCTTCGGTTTCTTCTTATGAAGAAACAACTGCTTTAAATCATTTAGTTTCTCTGTTGTACTAGTGACTGCTCTCGGTTTACAGTGTGCGTATGACTCCGTTGATGATTCTTCCAGGGATATGGCCTCTGGTACTGTTTTGTGGAGGTTTGCCTGGCTGCATTCTCAGAACCTCCCAAGGGCATGTGGATAATGTGATTTTATTTTCTCTCTCGGATAGAAATTCACTTTTTTTTTCCTTTGCTGCAGAGGTTATCAAAAAATATGATGAAAGGGGCAAGTTACCTCAAGGAATCTTTAAGATTTTCCTTCCCTCCTTTTTCAAAAATATTTAAGGGATTCTCTGCCCCCCCCCCCCATCCAATTTTGGCATACTGGCAAAGGTGTTACAAAACAAATTTGAGAACCTACAAAATGGACAGTCCAGCTAGATAGTTTGACTATTTAAGGGACTTTGTTCCTTCTTTCCAACCTGACAGTCCCTTTTCCCTTCCAGTAAGTCTGAATCTCCACTTTTCTCTTTGGTGACAGATTGATCTTCAGAACCCATTTGTATGAATCTTTCATCAAGGATATAGATGGCAGTGAGAGGATATCCCTCCTTCCCAGGAAGTTAGTCTTCATCCACCAGACCAGACTGTCTCTTATTTCCACCTGTAAATCATTACATGTTTGAAGGAGTGATAGAACTAGTTCCTCCATCCCAAACTGGGAAAAGTTTTTGTTCATCTAAAAGATGATTATCACTTTCCTATTCATCCAAACTTCAGATGTTTCTTAAGGTTTGTGTGTTTGGATTTATCATTTCTCTGCTTTTTTATTTGGACTATCCACTGCACCAGGAATCTAAACCAAGTGGCTTGTTCCAGCTTCTTGCTGTCTTTAGGGTATCACATTTTACCCCCCCCCCCATTTAAATGACTTGTTTATCTCTCCAGAGTCTTTTTTAAAGTGTCAGGAATCTCTCACTTGGGTAAGAGAGAGATGTCTTAAACAAGCTGGGATTCTAAGAGAACATTCAAAAGTCTTTTTTAACTCCTTCACATAGGATTGTGTTCCTGTGGTGTCAGCTGGGCACCTCAGTTCAAAGAGTTTTTCTTCCAAAAGTAAAACGGATCTATAGCTAGATCTATTAAGGTTTTCCACTCAGACTGTGAAAGGTGCCCTCAAGCTTTGGAAGCTGGCAGGATGTAACCCATATAGCTAAGGCTACTGCAGCAGTGATCGTTCAAAGATCTACTGTTATGGTTAGTTTACTTACACAACTGTACTTTCCACTAAACATGGATAGAACATTTTTAAAATTGTCATATTAGTATAAGAGGAGGATATCACAGCAATTTCCCAATTGATATAATCTTTTGAGAGATCAGCTGACATTGTGCCCATATATTCCATTTATTGCAGACACAGCTGTTTTGTGGATACATTTTTGTTTCTAGTTTAAGAACTCTGTACTCCATTTTCCTTTATGGTATCTTCATGTACATTAGAGAAGTTCAAAACTGTAACTTGCCAACTTACTTTACGTGGCTTGTTCAAGGCTCTTTGCCATACAGTCTGGTTTTATTGGCCAGGTATAGCATTTCCTCACATGTCAGTTAAGCTGCTTAATTACCTATGCTGCTTGTTATAATAGTTTAGAATGTTTTCCTAAAGAAAACATCTGCACTTTACCTGCACTTTCTTGAGCTGTTACCAAGATAAAAACTGCAACAAATAAGACCAAAAAAATAAATTTTCAAGAAGTAAAATAGCAGACTCTGAAGGGAGATGTAATCTACTAATGCCACATTCAAGGAAAGCCCAAGCTGTCCATGCTATATTTAATAACACAAGACCATGGACATTTTTTTTTACTTTAAAGTCACGCTTCAATACATATTTAATCCAAGTTTTGAATAAGGCTGTGTAGGTTCATATCACTCTTCCTGTGCTTCTCATAACTAGCGGTCTTCCAGTTCCTGCATGTGTTTGTCTTCTCCACTTAAATGCCTTCACCATGAATGCTGTCCACATCTTGCACACAATAATCCATTGGAAATAATATTTTTGTCATTAGATTGCTGTTGCAGTATCCTAAGTTGTATGGGACATATCCTGCCAAGGATTGGATGACCACCCAGCTCCTGAAGCTTTAGGGCATCTTCCATGTGCCGTGACCACTGAAGAGACTGAGGAGAGCAGTATAAAGCCTGTGGTTAGAATGCTGAACTCTCTAAACTTTTTTGCCTTTAAAAAGAGCATTCTGTGGTGTGGCTTTGAGAGCTTGGTAATCGCCCAGAGCTTCTTCAAAGCTTGGCAGATGAGTAAACCATTGGGGAGTTTTTCCATTTTTACCACTTTTCTTGCTTTTGTGAGGAAGAGTTTAACTTTTCTGTCAAATTATGTTGCTGGTGATTATGGCTAGTGTTTTTACTGGCTGTTAGTAAGAACTTTTACATCAGGCCTTCTCTTTTTAGTCAGGAGTGAAGAACAGGATGTTAAGGCTCCACTGCCCACCTATTTAAATATTTTTTAAACATCTTTATTAAGTTATCACTTAAGACATAGACACATATGCATTAATAGAAAACAAACCATGTTAACATTTTTTTCATTTACATAGATTATACATTACATATATTTTTTCTTTAACAATTCTCATTTAGTTCAACATTGCATAATTGCTCAATTCCTGCCTTCCCTTAAACCTCACTCCCTCTCCTGAACATTATTTTGCACATTATTGTTCCCACAAATTATCAGACACTTCTCTCAGTACAAAGAGGGACCTGGTTGCTGGCTTATTTGGACATTCCTTACCTGATACATAAGAGGAGAAAAGTTGTATGAGAAGCATTGGTCTTGGCTTCCTCATTATCTCAGCCATCAGTGAGTGACTCTTGTGTGGCCACATAGGGATCCTCATACCACTCATCTGTTTCATGTGGTTCCTCTGGTGCTGCTCCTCGGTAAGCGGCTAAGGACCAAGAGACAACCATGTCCTCTGCAGCTGTTTGTGTCTCGTTTTTTTGTGCAGTGGAGGAGGGAGAAGACGTTTTCCTTTGTGGTAAAACCACAGTCAGTATCCAAAACGCTTTATTGCACTCTGACATCTCAGCAGTCTGCCTTCAAGGAGTAAAAACATAAATACATACACCTGCCTGTATATACAAACCAGTTAGAGCTAATTACATTCAGTTAAGAAATAACAGCAATTAATGAATAAAAAAATGCCAGTTACATTCTAAATGTAATCCCTGTGGAAACGGTGTTAAATTTCAGTGTGTAAAGGGACTCTTTAAACAGTAATGCATTTTTTTCTATTCCAGATACCATACCGAGTGTATTCTATTTTCTCTAGTATTGTGGCTTGTAGCCCTACCGGATCCCCTCCATGCATTTTGTTAAAGTGCTCTGCCACAGAACTTTCTTATTCTTAGCAATGTTCCTAATATGTTCCCTTAACCTTACTTTGGAGATTCTCTTACTCTCTCCCACATAAAATCTATTGCATGGACATTTGAGGGCATAAACTGTGCCCTCAGTTTCACAAGTTTGTGGTGCTATTAGGAGTTTGATTCCTGGAGAAAGGACCATTCTTTAGAGTGCTGTTTTTCAGTATGGTCTCCAAGATCAGGAAGCATAAAACTTAGAATTTTTCTCCATCTACGGCCCCTTCCGATGGAGTATATAAGGAGGATTGGCTGGTATTTGCTTGAGGCTTATTTAAAGCCTTTCAGTCATTGAATTCTGAGTCTTCACTTCATTTGAAAAGGGCGTGATTTATTGCTCACAGAGTCTGGTTCCCAGTCAGGACAATTGGAATTCAGCTTGGACAGTTTTTATCAAATTGCTACTTCACAGAATGGATAGTCTGACTCAGCAAAGTTTTTCTTTAGATTCCCCACCTGAAGAGTTGTCTTTTTTGATACTATTGCCAGAATGAGAGTTCTTTGAGTGGGAACAAAAAGAAATTCCAGAATCCCAGCAAAGCTGGTATGATTTACTGTAGGTGTATTTCCCTCAACGTGCAGCTATTCCTGATGTTTTGCTAGCCTTAGAGGATGCTTTCCGTGCAGCCAGCCACCTGCCTCCAGAAGTCTGATAATTTATACAAGGTTCCCGAGATCTACAAATTTCATATTTTAAACCCTAGATCAGACCCTGCAGTAATTTCCCTAACAAAGCCATCTTCGCCGAATACTTTATGGCAGCTAACCCTGTTCTATCTAACAATAATAGGAAAACCTTTGATGGGTTTGGAAAGAAAGCTTATACTTCTACCTTGACCTTCAGAATAGTGAGCTGTTGGTCTAATGAGTTTCTATTGACACCTTTTGGCAGTATGAGAATTGCTGACTTGCCTTCCTTAGTTATTTAAACAAATCCAAATTACTTACTTTCTTCTAAGTTAGCCAAGCATTCCGTAAAATGTTCTGATACTGCTTGTACTGTTTCTCCTGCGGCTACCACTGGCCAGTGATGAGATTTGCTTGGCTGTGCTTCCAGAATTTACCAGAGGATGTTAATTTTGAGCTTACTGAATACTCCCTTGAATAAAGAGGCATTTGGCCCTTCCTCTGCAAAGGTCTTCAAAAGATTTGATGAAAGGGAAAGTTGAGTCAGTGAGTTACACAGACTTTTTAACCTTCTGTGCCAAAGTATAATACAAGCTTTGCTTTCAGTTTAGGTTCTTTTTATAGGAAACCAGATAAATAATCCTAGGAAAGCACAGGGGAAACAAACAGTGGCAGGGAGGTTATAAAGGGTCCTTCAAAAAACAGGGGCAGTCTGAAAAGCAGATTGACTATATGCTCCATATTGTTTCCCCCTCCTCACTCTGAAAACCTAGCAAAGTTTTCTCAGAGTCTAGGTCTTCATTTTCCTCAGTAGCATCAGATGACTTCAGGCAGTTGGATTAAAAAAATAATTCGGAAAAGCTGTAACTGACAGTGGGATTCCTTTCATCCATTTTAGAGATTCACTCCACAGCCATCCAATTGTGCCTCATTTTTTCATAATATACTAGATCAGATGTTGACTCAGAATGTTATAGATCTTTCTCCTCCAGATCAAATAGGAAGGAGTTTTATTAAGGAATATTTCTGGTGCCAAAGCTAGAAGGGAGCTGGACAAATGTCATAAGCCTTTCTTTTCTAAGCCTTCACATCAAAATCCAAAATGCTTTTCAACAGTCTGTGTTACCTCTCATTCCGACCTTCAGTTTTCGGGTAACTCTGGATTTAAAAGATGCTAATTTTATTCCAGTTCTCTGTCTCTGGTTTACGTTTTCAGTTGTCTGTTTTTCCCTTTGGCTTCTGTAATAGCACATTGCAGGCTGCAGGGAATTCACATTTTTCCATATTTAGTCAAAAACCTTATTTTTACAGACTCTTTTGCAAGTTGTTGGGGATCTCTGGCTTGGATAAAAAATACTATTTGGTATAGCACAAGCAAAAACAAACTAAAAATCCATGAAACAGGTAGAGGGAAGCAAGGCAGCAAACACCAACAGATGAAAGTTAATCTTCTTTAATACAGATAAAATGTGAAGCGCTTTTCGTTTGAGACTGTGCTCAAACTTCAGACAAACTGATTACACAAATCACAATTATATATACCAATTAGGTGAGCTGCTCACACAAGCACTACATCAAGTAAGCAATTAAAAACTGCACCAAGGTAATAAAGCATTTAAAGGCATATAAAACAAAACTGCCTAAATGCTCTTAATACATATTTGTACTTAAAACCACCTTCAACTGTTGCAAAATAAAATAAAAATATAACCGTCCAACATGTTGATTAAATAACCTACTGAGGATAGATATATATATCAACTAATGTATACTACAAAAAATAAAAATATAATATAAAAAATATGAAAAGTATATATGTATATATATGCATCTTATCTTGATAAACTCAAGTTTTAAAACACTGACAGTAGAACAGCATTCATTAAGTCCAGGGGTATTATATGCATTTAATCTTACTTGCCACATAAGTTCTAATTCTTCCAGTTTTAATGGAGTAGGGCCTCCCCTAGGATCTTCGTGACTCTGATCTATTATCATAAATTTAAATTTGTGGTCCGGGTTGATACTGACATGCTTAGCCAGAGCATTGTCGAGTTTATTCTTTCAAATTGCATAAATATGTTCATACAAACGGCCACAGAGACGTCTCTCCTTTTTCCCTATGTAGAGTGATAAACAGTTCTGGCATTGTGCTAGATAAACTATCATTTTAGAATTGCAATTCACTCGACATTTCAAAAAGTATTGATGGTTGTGAATAATGAATCTATTAGTTTCACTAACATATTGGCAATAGTTACAAGACTGACACTTGAACATACCCGGTGTTTTTGGGTATGTGCGTTGGCGTTGCTCGAGAAGGGACTTTAAATTTTTTGCCCTTCTATACGTGACCACTGGTCTGTAATTTTTGCATAAAATTTCATAAGACTTACTATTAATACTAAAAGTAGTGATAAATGATGGAGCATGACCAGTAGGTTCACAAGGTGTATTAATGTCATCTATTGAAACATTAACTGCACTACTATGCTGTAGCACTTCTACGTTCATAGAATTAATATTTAATAAAGGTTTAAATAACTGCCTATTCCATTTGGACCCCACTTCTTTTATAAGTTCATTAATCAGATTCTCAGGATAGCCTCGGTGGATGAACATATTGTTTAATAAACGCCATTCTTCAATGAAGTCTGCATCAAGAGTTGACATGCGGGCTGCCCTGACTAACTGGCCCTTAACTACAGCTTGCTTCTGGTGCTGAGGATGACAGCTAGAATAATGCAAAAACGCATTAGAATATGTGCTTTTTCTATGCATCTTAGCTGTATACCTCTGAAGTGAAGAATTTTTAGTTAATAAAATGTCAAGGTATGCTATAGAATCCATACTAAAAGAAGATGTAAACTTTAGGAAGTCTGTGGTGTGTTGAAATAGTACAAGAGTAACAAGAGTAAGTCTTGTTATGAAATGAGTCACGAAGATCCTAGGGGGAGGCCCTATTCCATTAAAACTAGAAGAATTAGAACTTATGTGGCAAGTTAGATTAAATGCGTGTAATACCCCTGGACTTAATGAATGCTGTTTTATTGTCAGTGTTTTAAAACTTAAAAGTTTATCAAGATAAGATGCATATATATATATATATATATATATATATATATATATATATATACACATATATACTTTTCATATTTTTTGTATTATATATTTTTTATTTTTTTTAAGTATACATTAGTTGATATATATATCTATCCTCAGTAGGTTAATTAATCAACATGTTGGATGGTTATATTTTTATTTTATTTTGCAACAGTTGAAGGTGGTTTCAAGTACAAATATGTATTAAGAGCATTTAGGCAGTTTTGTTTTATATGCCTTTAAATGCTTTATTACCTTGGTGCAGTTTTTAATTGCTTAATTGATGTAGTGCTTGTGTGAGCAGCTCACCTAATTGGTATATATACTTGTGATTTGTGTAATCAGATGTTCTTCATCTCACATTGCTGCAGTCCTTACTCTTGGGTAGTCCGCTGTCCTCGGTCGGCCCGAATATCAAAGTATAAGGCTGACGTCGGTCAAGGCGCATTTGACTGACATCAGGACGTCAGGGTACAAATGCGCATGACCGACATCATATCCTCAGTCTTTTTTGCCGCATGGTCCGATGCAGAAGCAGCGTTGCAAGTGCCGTTCGGCGTTCTGAAATTTTTCGAATTCGGAGTTTCAGACCGAGTCAAAGTTGGCTAAGTACCCCGTTGGGGAATATTTTAGTTTTTTCTTGCCTCAGTGGTTTACCGGATGTCAGAAAAAGTGAATAACTGTATTTCTTGTGGGAAACCGATACCGCATAGAGATTATCATACTTTGTGTATTCCTTGTTTAGGGCCTGAGCACGACGTTGTTGGGTGTCGCTCTTGTGCTAGATTCAATAAGCGCACCATAAAGAGAAGGTTAGATTGTGCCAGGTTAGTCTTCGGGAAGCGGTGCAATTATAAAATGCCGTCGGATGCTCCGACGCCCGCTTCTTCGAAGAAGCGCAAGGACAAAGCAACTAAACCTAGGCTAGAAGAACCGTCCGTACCGGACGCCGGTTCTTTAGAGGTGTCGGTGGAGCCGGTGGTTCCGCCTGAGGTTTCTTTGGAGTCCCAGGGAGAGACTTTGTTATTGCAAGATGTGGCCTCTCAGGGGGCAGGTCAGGCTGAAGGGCGTTCTCACGTTACTGTACTCCCTCCCTTCCTAGGGTGGTTAGGCCCTCTCCTTCTGTTTCCAAGGCTTCCCCCAGAGGCAGGCCAGGTTTAGCTTCAGTTGGTGTCACCCCTAGTTCTTCAGGAACTGTGCCCAAGAAGCATATGCTTAAAATGGCAGAAGATTTGATTACTTTGATTAGAGGTTCTTTGCCCCCTCCTGATAAGAGACCTAGGGTGGAACCTGAACTAGGGAGTTTTGAGCAGGCTTGGATGTTTCAGAGTCTTCGGCTGAAGACTTGCAGGAGTATTCTCCTTATTCTGATTCTGATGTGGATGATTCTACTCCTCCTGCTTCTCCTCCTGAGGATTTTTCTTTTTCAGAGACTCTTCATTCCATGAGGGAGCATTTTAAGTGGGAAGGTCAGGACTTCTCTGACTCCAGGAAAAGGCTTAGGGAATTTTTGTTTTTACCCCAGCATAGGCCTTTGGCTATTCCTCCTGTTCTGGATGTGGTGGAAGATGTTTTTGCAGAGGCTTCTCTTAATCCTGATTCTTTGCCTCCTGCTCCTGTTAAACCGGATAGGTATTATAGGGTGCCTGAAGCTCACAAGTATCTTTTTAAGAGTCCTAGGGCAGACCCAGAAACTGTTAGTCAGGGGCCTAAAGGTGTTAAGGCTTCTGTTGTCAAAAATCCGGTTCCTCCAGATAAAGAGGCCAGGGCTTTGGATAGATGGGGAAAGAAAGTTTATACTTCTTCCACCCTAGCTATGAGGGCTTTGAATTGCCAGTTTCACATGTTGAAATACCAAAACTATCTCCTTTCACAATTGAAGTCTAAGGTAGATGCTCTGGCGGAAGGTATTGAGTGTAAAGAGTTACAAGATTTAGTACATGTTTCTGAACAGGTGGGTAAGCATTCTTTGCAATGTGGTTTTGATGCTGTACAAGCCTCGTCTAGGGTGGCTGCCACTGGGTCAGTTCTTCGCAGGCACGCCTGGCTGAGGGATCAGAATTTATCTGACCATGTTAAGACAAGGATTTTAGATGCTCCTTTACAATCTGATATGTTGTTTGGTTCTCCTGTTGAGGCAGTCTTAAAGAAAATGGAAGACAAGGCTAAGTCTATGCAGACTGTTAAAGATTTTTTGCAGGTTCAGCCTCCGAAGTTTAGTAGAAATTGGCCTACCAAGGGGTGGACGTATCCTTCTTATGATTCCCAGTCTAGGGGTAGGTCTAGATGTGGTAGGGGCAGAGCTCAGGGCTCTTTTAGGCCTAGAACAGGAGTTCACCTGCACAGTCTTCGGTGAGGGCAGGGGTCAGTCCTTTCGTAAGCAGACCCAATGACTTACCTTTTCAGCTGCCAGAGCCTTCTCGTCTGGCAGCACCTTTGGGAGGAAGGTTGGCACTTTTCAAGGAAAATTGGAGCTTAATTACCCAAGACAGATGGGTATTGGATATCATACACCACGGTTACAGGTTTTATTTCCATACCTTGCCTCCTTTCAAAGGCATGCCAGACGTTCCTCCTCAGCAAAAAAGAGGCTCACAAGCAAATTTCTCTGTTACTTCAAATAGGGGCCATACAGCCGGTCCCTATGCCAGAAGTGGGCCTAGGATTTTATTCTCGCCTGTTCCTAGTACCAAAGAAAGGGAACACGTGGAGACCAATTTTGGATTTATCTACCCTCAACACTTATCTGGACATTCCCAAGTTCAAAATGTTGACGTTACAACAGCTTTTACCTCTGCTGGGCAAAGATCATTGGATGGTAACTTTGGATCTCAAGGAGGCTTACCTTCATGTTCCTATCAGACTGAGTTGCAGGAAGTTTCTGCGTTTTCGAGCTGGGAATTCTCATTATCAGTTCTCTGCATTGCCCTTTGGCTTATCTACTGCGCCCAGAGTGTTCACGAAAGTTCTGGCTCCAGTGATAGCTTTCCTCAGGCTAAAAGGAATACAGATCTATCCTTATTTGGACGATTGCCTGATGCTGGCTCAAGGAAGGGATGAGCTTCTTCATCATTTGGAATATGTGATAGCAGTGCTAAGATGCCTGGGGTATTCTGTGAACGAAATAAAGTCCAGTCTAGTACCCTCTCAGGACATGTGCTTTCTGGGTGTAAGACTGAATACAGCATCCCAGATGGCCTTTTTGACCCCGGACAAACAAAAGAATCTTTCCCTTTACTTTCATCAATTGTCTCATCAGTCCAGGCTGACTGCAAGGACAGTCCTTCAAGCCTTGGGGTTCATGGCATCTTGTATTCTGGTGCTTCCCAATGCCAAACTGCATATGAGGAAGTTACAATGGTATCTCAAAATGTATGGACACAGCACTGCCAGGATCTGGACACTGTCATTCAAATAATACCTTGCATTCAAAAGGAATTGTTGTGGTGGGCTCAGGAATGTCACCTAAACAAGGGACTCTCTGTGACCCAGCCAGAGGCGAGTCAGATTCTAACGACAGATGCCTCAGACAAAGCTTGGGGAGCTCATCTGAATGGAAAGTGGATACAAGACAAGTGGCCTGCCAGACTACTACATCTACATATCAACCTGAAGGAGATGTTAGCAGTCCAGTTTGCATTAATAGCTTTCAAGGATTTACTTCTTCCAGGGCAGGTGTTGATTCTAACAGACAACACAACTGTCATGTGGTACATCAACAAGCAAGGGGAATGCATTCTTATCCTCTATGCAGGCAAGCAATGATTTTGTGGGAGACTGCTCTCAGTTTACAGCTAAATCTTCAGGCAAGGTTTCTGCCGGAGCACAGAACTCCTTAGCAGATGTGTTAAGCAGGCAATTATGGATCCCCACGAGTGGAAATTGGATCCTCATGTATTTCAGAAATTGACAGTGTCATGGGGAACTCCAGACATAGATCTGTTTGCTTCTCCACTAAACCACCAGCTGCCAAAGTTTTGCACGAAAGGTTTCATCCCACAGCTTGGAAAGTGGATGCTCTTTCTTTCAATTGGAGCAATCTTCATGTGTATGCCTTTCCACCTCTGCCTCTCCTCCCAAAGGTACTACTAAAGGCCAGACAGGACAAGCCAAGGATGATTTTGATAGCTCCAGATTGGCCTCGACAGCATTGGTACCCATTACTGAGAAGCCTGGTACAGGAGCCTCCATGGCCTTTGCCTTCGATTCCACACCTGTTGTCTCAGGAGGACAGTCATTTGCTCAATGTCAAGCTTCATTCTCTTCACCTAACAGCCTGGCATATTCTGTTTTGAACCATAGTGGGTCTCAGCTTCCACAGCAAGTTTTGAATGTTATTTTGGAAGCAAGAAGGCCTAGTACAAGGAAAGTGTACGCAGATAAATGGAAGAGATTTTTGTTTTGGTATGCAGCAAAGGATTTTGATGTTTCTGAGCCTAATTTGAGTGTGGCTCTTCAATATCTTACTGAGTTACTGGACAAAGGTTTGTCCTTCTCTTCTATTAAGGTTCATGCTGCAGCAATTTCGGCTCACTATGATTGTGACCCACCTTTGTTTTCTCATCCTTTGTTCAAGCAATTTCTTAGAGGGGCAAAGAATATAAGACCCCCACGTAGAGCTCCTACTCCTGCTTGGGATCTCAATTTTGTGTTGGAGAAACTTACTCTACAACCTTTTGAGCCTGCAGCTACTACCGAGTTGAAATATTTATCATGGAAGACTGCTTTTTTGTTGGCCATTACCTCTGCAAGAAGGGTTTCTGAGTTGCAGGCCCTTATGGCAGTTGAGCCTTTCTTAATTTTTTCATAAGGATAGGGTATCTTTACGTACTAATCCTTCCTTTATGCCTAAAGTGGTTTCTAGTGTGGCTTTAAACCAAACTATTCATTTGCCTACTTTTTATGCAAACCCCAAAATAAAGGGGAAAAGATTTTGCACACTTTAGATGTACACAGGCAGTTGCGATATTATTTGGACAGAACTAAAGGGTTCAGGCAGTCTCAGCAGTTATTTGTTTCTTTTGCTTTGAGTTCTCAGGGCAAGCCTGTGTCAAAACAAACTATTTCTAAGTGGATTGGGTTTTGCATTGCTTTCTGTTATTCCCATCATGGCAAGGAGATTCCAGCTGGGATTAGGCCTCATTCCACTAGGGCTACTGCCACTTGACAGCTTTTTAAGGGGTGGCAACTAAGGATATTTTGGAGGCAGCTACTTGGAGTTCAGTGCATACTTTCTCTAGGCATTATCACCTTCCACTTTACTCTAAATCTAGGGCTGGTTTTGCCACTGCTATTTTGCAGGGCATTTTGGCAGCTCCTGCTTCTTTATAGTTTTGCCATCCTCCCTTACCTCTGCTTTGGGATTCTACCCAAGAGTAAGGACTGCAGCAATGTGAGATGAAGAACATAGTACAGTTTTGTACCTACCATAAATGTAGATGTTCGAAGATCCACATTGCTGCAGTCCAATTTACCCTCCCTCCTTCCCCTCTGTAGTTAGAGGTGGTTGTGTGGGTTGGGTTGTTAATATGATGGGTATTGTATATATTGTACATATTTTTGGTGCAGGGTGGTTGGTTGGTTGTTAGCTGTCTTTTGTTTTTTGACCTTTCTTTTTAGGGTTTTCTGACATCTGGGGCAAGAAAAGACTGAGGATATGACGTCGGTCATGCGCATTTGTACCCTGACGTCCTGATGTCAGTCAAATGCGCCTTGACCGACGTCAGCCTTATACTTTGATATTCGGGCCGACCGAGGACAGCGGACTACCCAAGAGTAAGGACTGCATCAATGTGGATCTTCGAACATCTACATTTATGGTAGGTACAAAACTGTACTTTTGTCTGAAGAGGTTTGAGCACAGTCTCAAACGAAACGCGCTTCACATTTTATCTGTATTAAAGAAGATTAACTTTCATCTGTTGGTGTTTGTTGCCTTGCTTCCCTTACCTGTTTCGTGGATTTTTAAAAAATACTATTTCTCAGTGTGGGATTTCAGGTGAACATAGTGAAGTCTTCTATCATTCTATCTCACTTGAAACTGTCTCACAGGAAAGTGTACCTGGGATGTTTCCTAGATGAATCCCTCATGTTGGCCTTTCTTCCTCAGGACAAAGTAGAATTGGACAAGGAACAGTTTTTTTTATGTTTTCTAACCAGATTATCACTTCTGCCAGGAAGTATGTCAATATTCTAGGTTTCATGGCCTCTACGTTTCTCATAATTCTTTTGGCCAGACTTCACATAAGAAAAACAAACAATGGCTTCTCAAATCAGTTTGGCTGCAACACCAGCACCCCTTATCCTTTTAGATTCTGATGATATATTTTGCCACATGTGAGATTTTCTAGTGGAGGAAGCGGTTTTCTCTCAACCCAAGTCTCCCTTTTACCCTGCTGCCCCATCTGAGTTTGTAACCACATATGCATCAGACTACATGGGGAGCTGTATCCAAAGTGATGAAAGTCTAGGATCTGTGCAACCAGCAGGACAAACTGAAGCACACTAATAAACATTCTCAGTTCTTCAAACTGTCCGTGGAATCCAGACCCTCCCGGTAATCACAGACAAGACCACAGTGATGAGACACACAAACAGAGGAAACTGATCACTGCCCCTTTGCAGACCAGCAGTGATGGCCTGGGAACTAGCAAGTCAGCATAATCTTTCCCTACTGGGTACTTGCATTCTGTCAGAGTAGTGTATTGTTGTGCACAGACTGAGCAGAATCAGAACAGCCCCACCCTCCACAAATGGGAGTTGCACCCAGGTGTCTTCCAGAAATTGATCCAGCTATGAGGAATCTCCTCATCTAGATCTTTTTGCCTCTATACATAACAGACCGTTAAAAGGAATTCTGCTGCAGGACACCTTGCACCAATGCTTGAAAGACAGAATAATTTTCATTCTTGTGGACATGGATGCTTCTGTATGCTTGTCCACCCTTTCCTCTGGTAATGAGGGTTTTTCTTAACATTCAAAATGTCTCTTCCAGGGTAATTGTGGTAACCCCCTTTTGGCTCAGACAACAGTGGTTCCCCCCTTTTGGCTCAGACAACAGTGGTTCCCCCCAACAGATGCTTCCTCACAGAATGGACTTCACAAAAGACAGTACATGTTTGATGCACCCCATCATTCAGTTTTTTCAGCTAACTGCATAGATGTTAGAATTTTAATACCTTTTAAATACATTTTATTTTTCTGAGGGCACGCCACAGGTATTAAATAAAGCAATGAAATCTGCTACCAGAAAATCATATTTGGGTGAGTGGAAACGATTTTCTGGTTGGTGCCAAAGCATGGACCAGGATCATTTTAAAGCTCAGACACCTCTGGTTCTACTCGTACAGTATCTGTGTAAGTTATTATCCCCAGTCTGTGTTAAAGCAGATAGTTTCTAAATGGTTGTCTCATGCTGTGGTTTTTGTTATTCTCATCTTAAGACAGTTCAGGAAAAGTCAGACCCACTCTAAAAGGGCTTTGGCTGCCTCCATAGCTTTTTGGAAAGGGGTAGACTCTAGAGGCAGCAAGCTGGTGTTCTTTGCACACATTTACCAAGTACTACAAGGTGGATGTCTTCTCTAGGTCCAGAGCAGGCTTTGCTCAGTCTCTTCTTTAACGTCTCCTGGACTGTGGTCCTTCTTTCTTTCTTTTTCTTCTAAGCTCTAGCATTCATCCCATCTAGCTTAGTCTACTGCAACAGTGGTCATATGATGAACGTAGTACAGTTGTGTAAATAAAGTAGTGTAAATACCACCTTGGGTCTCTGCTGTGAAGAGCCACTAGCCTTGTGGAACCAACCCACTCAACAAAGGATAAATGAGTAAAAAATAAAATCAACTTAACCATGTAGATGTTTGAATCGATCACTGTTGCAGTGCAAACCTCCTCCTTCCCCCTTCTTTTTTTGTGTGTTAGGGTGTGTTTTTTGGCACTCATGCTTTTCTTTTAGCTCATGCCTGGCTGGCAGGTCTCTAGCCTTCTTTGTTTTGAAGCAAGAAATCAGAGTTTGGTACCATTGCCACTGACTTTATACTGCTCTCCGTGAACACTTTAACAGTTAAGAAGCATGGAAGGTGCCCTTAAGCTTTACAGGCTGACTGGTCATCTGATTCTCAATAGGATATGCCTCCATATACCATAACCTAGGCTACTGCATCATTGATCTGTTGGAACATCTACACGGTATGTTTACTTACACAACTGTAATCTCTTACAGTCTTAGATCTTGCACACAATGTGTACTCACACTGCAAAGAGCTAACTTCATCCTGTCATTAGGGAAGTGAAATTTCAGAGGGGTTGCCCCCAACCAGTTGGAATCATTTTCCTGTCAACCACTTTAGAAACAAACTTTTATCCTACCTTAAAACTACCCATGCCTGTCTGTTTTTTGAGTAGTGTGTAAAGATAGATACCTCTCACTTGCTGCTCTTATACTTTAAATACTTATTATGCTTTATGCTCTGTCTGTCTGTCTTTCTGTAACAGAGAGTATATGTAATCAGTAAAGAAGTCCATCAAAAATGCATTTTGTAGGTTCATAGGTGTTTATTAGGCTAACGAGCACAAGGGGCTTTTTAAGCCTAGTCGTGCCCCCCAAATCTTTGACAAGTTCTGATACCCTTGATAAGTGTAAGCATGGGCCTGGAAGATTAACCGTTTACAGGTTACCTGTGTGCATTAGTGACACAGATGAAGAATAATCATTTTTCTCTCATTGCAGGGATGTTGGCAAGTGTACTCTATGTATAATATAGCGTACATGCCTCAAGCCAGGGGTAACAAACAGCAAAAAAAAATTTCTTAAAAAAAGCTTGTCGTATTAATCCTCTCCGAATTGGAATACGATCCAGTGTAGCTACTTTTATAGCCAGAAGTGCTAAACGGCACCTACTCACAACTGAAGGCTGTCAATTGATGCTTTTTTAAGAAGTAAAAGAACGCTGTAAGAAGTAGTAAGCCATTTGGTCATGGTTGTTGCTTGGGGGGGAATGGCAGCTGTGAATAACAATGCCAATGATCTAATGTGTGTGCGTATGTAAAGTGGGAAAGAGAAGTCATCAAAAAAGTCTACCAACTGTGTGGAACTTCATTGTGAACAAGGCACTGTATGCAGGGGGTGGGGAGTGGTGGAGGGCGAGAAAGATTTGGAAGTTCAGAGCTGTACATTTTTTTTTTTACATTTTTATTACCTGCAGCTGTATTGGTGATCTTATTTGACTTTAACTACATTTGCATTTGACATAGATGACCTCCTACTCTTGTTTGCAGTGTTAGGCAGGCCCAGTTCTTCCGTATCTACGAGCCAAGCTGACCTCTTTAGATATGTTTTGTGTCTTGGGAATTGCTGACTATCTGCTCCATCTTAGTGTTTTGTCTCCAAACCTTCCAACCTGGGATGACCCTCTAATATACTTATTCCTAATCCTGTCCACCCTCATCACACCCAGTGCAAATCTTAACATCTTTAATTCTGCCACATCCAGCTCAAACCCCTGCCTTTTTGTTAATGCCACAGTCTCCAACCCATATAACATAGCTGGTCTCACTACCCTCTTGTAGACCTTCCCTTTCACTCTTACAGGCACTCGTCTGTGTCAAATCACTCCTGACACACTTCTCCACCCACTCCATCCTGCCTGTACTGCCTTCACCTCTCTGCCACACTCACCGTTACTCTGAACTATTGACCCCAAGTATTTAAACTCATCCACCTTCGCCACCTCTACTCCTTGCATCCTCACCATTCCTCTATCCTCCCTCTCATTCAAACACATATTCTGTCTTAGTCCTGCTGACCTTCATTCCTCTTCTCTCTAGAGCATATCTCCATCTCTCCAGGGTCGTCTCCACCTGTTCCCTACTCTCACCACAGATCACAATGTCATCTGCAAACATCATAGTCCACGGGGACTCCTGTCTGATCTTGTCTGTCAACCTGTCCATCACCATTGCAAATAAGAAAGGGCTCAGAGCTCATCCTTGATGTAACCCCACCTCCACCTTAAACGCATCCATCACTCCCACCGCAGACCTCACCACTGTCACACTACCCTCGTACATATCCTGTACCACACTTACATACTTTTCTGACACTCCTGACTTCCTCATACAATACCACAACTCCTCTCTAGGCACCCTGTCATATGCTTTCTCTAAGTCTGCAAACACACAATGCAACTCCTTTTGACATTCTCTGTACTTCTCCATCAACACTCTCAGAGCAAAGATCGCATCTGTAGTGCTCTTTCCCGGCATGAAACCATACTGCTGATCACTAATCATCACGTCCCTTCTTAACCTTGCTTCCACTACTCTTTCCCACAACTTCATGCTGTGACTGATCAATTTAATCCCTCTGTAGTTACTACAGCTCTGTACATCACCCTTATTCTTAAAAATCGGTACCAAAACACTTTTTCTCCATTCCTCTGGCATCCTCTCACTGTACAAGATTTCATTAAACAATCTGGTTAAAAACTCCACTGCCATTTCACCTAAACACCTCCATGCTTCCACAGGTAAGTCATCTGGGCCAACAGCCTTTCCATTCTTCATTCTCTTCATAGCTATGCTTACTTCCTCCTTGCTAATCCATTGTACTTCATGATTCACTATCCCTACATCATCCAATCTTCCCTCCCTCTCATTCTCTTCATTCATCAGCCCCTCAAAGTACTCTTTCCATCTCCTCAACACACTCTCCTCGCTTGTGAGTATGTTTCCCTCGTTATCCTTTATCACCTTTACCTGCTGCACATCTTTCCTAGCTCGGTCCCTCTGTCTAGCCAATCGGTACAGGTCCTTTTCTCCCTCCTTAGTGTCCAACCTTTCATACAACTCTTCATATGCCTTATTAGCCACCTCTCTCTTTGCCATGCACCTCATCTCCTTATACTCCTGACTACTTTCTTCATCTCTCTGACAATCCCACTTCTTCTTTGCCAACCTCTTTCTCTGTATACTCTCCTGTACTTCCTCATTCCACCACCATGTCTCCTTGTCATCCTTCCTCTGTCCAGATGTGATACCAAGCACCTTTCTAGCCATCCCCCTTACTAGCTCTGCTGTAGTTACCCAGCTATTTGGTAACTCTTCACTGCCACCCAGTGGCTGCCTTAACTCATCCCTGAACTCTACCTCACAATTACCCTTTTTCAATTTCCATCATTTGATCCTTGGTGCTGCCCTCACACTCCTCCTCCTCTTCTTGATCACCACCGTCATCCTACAAACCACCATCCTATGCTGCCTAACTACACTTCCTCCGGTCACCACTTTACAGTCTCCAATCTCCTTCATACTGGCCCTCCTACATAAGATATAATCCCATAGACACACACACACACATATATATATATATATATATATATATATATATATATATATATATGTGTGTGTGTGTGTAAGTAGACTTTTATGATGGAAATGTTCTGAACTGAGCAGTTAGTCATTATTGGTTCACACATTTTGTTTTGTTGCCTACTGTTAAAATGTTCAAACAATAAATTTAAAATGTACTCTAAGTCTATACAAGGACTATAGTTTAATAAAGTCAGGAAGGTGTATCAAAGAACACATGTATGTTTCTTGTTTTGTGTGCAAGGGGCCTATGATTTGAAAACAGCCCAAAAATAATCTTTATCCACCACTGGCCAGATGCATTTTCTTTGGATGTGGTGTGAGTTTCAGTGCTGTTTCAATGAATGTGAATTTCAAGGGCAGAGAAGTTTTAATGCTAAATCTATTTTCATTGTGAGACAGCGGTGCTTTGTTTAGCATATGTTTATTAGAGTTTGTGCACTGTGCTATAAAATGTAAAAATAAAATCCAAATAATCATTGTAGAAGTTAAGCAGTATACACACATTAGTGTTTATGGTAAATGGGGTGAAATAGCCAGGTAATGGGACATTGGAATGTTTGCAAGGGGACACTGGTGACATATTTTGGCTGTTCTTCAGTTTGCGTTTGAAAGTAGGTATTCCACAATTCCACTGGAGTGGGCAAGGTTACATAATTATGTATGCAAATTTTATGTCAATCAGTGTACAGATTTTTACCTATTTTTCATGGGCCTTGTCCAGATTTTTGATGTTTCCAGGTTGAGAGGTATGGTTTATTTACATTCTTTTATTCTATCAACTTCTCAAGTTAATAGTAATAAATTATTGTAAAAAAAGTTCCCAGGTTATTTGTCTCTGATTCTGGAAGTAAGAGGTTGAGGGCTATGATGTTCTTCAAGGATGCATCTGCAGTCATCACAT
Organism: Protopterus annectens; assembly: GCF_019279795.1. NCBI lineage: Eukaryota > Metazoa > Chordata > Ceratodontiformes > Protopteridae > Protopterus > Protopterus annectens. The sequence goes on along the minus strand of NC_056744.1, from coordinate 692,177,502 downwards.
ATGGGTTGTCCTGCCTCAGGCAGCCCTTCGGTCGGCCGGATTCCAAAGTCTGGGTCCGGCGTCGGCTGATGTCGCCCCTTCCCCGACGTCACAACACCTGGGGTATAAAAGCGTCAGCCGACGCCATGTTCCTCAGTCTTTCTTGCCGCGTGGTGCTCGAAGCAGTTCGCAAGTGCCGGTCGGCCAGCTCCTGTAATTTCGCTATCCGAAGACTTCAAAAGCTAAGTACCCCATTGGGGACTCTTTCTTGCCTCAGCCGATGTCAGAAAAAGTTAATAATTGTTTAACTTGTGGGAAACAAATACCTCATAAAGATTTCCACTCTTATTGTCTTCCTTGCTTAGGCCCAGACCACGACGTCTCGGCCTGCTCTGCCTGCGCTTCTTTCAACCGACGCACTCTTAGACGTTGGTCGGAGTTCGCAGAAGAGTTCTTTGGGGATAGTTTTGCTTACAAAATGCAGTCGGAAGCCCCGACATCGCATTTAATTAAGAAACGGAAGGACAAGGACCGACACACGCGGCCCGTGGTTTCGGCTGAAACCTAGGCTAGGCCTAGGTAGGCTAGGTAGGCCTAGGTAGGCTAGGCCTACCGCAAGTATCTCGGTCTCGGCTGATAGAGTCCTTGGAACTTCCGAACCCTGAAATAATACAACCGACAGCCTCGGTCCCGGAGGCTCCTACCGAGTCAGTTACAGAATTGCCTTCCGAAACTGGTGTATTGGAATCTTCCGACACCATACCTTTTAGATAAAGCTACACCAGCACGTGGTGCAGCCAGGCCTCCTGCATCCATGTCTATTAAGGCCTTCACCAGGGCTAAAGCTGCAAAACGCACTAAAACCATGCCTCCCAGGGTTATTCCTCAGGGACATTCTTCTAGTTCATAGATTTTAACTTTAGCAGAGAACCTGATCTCCTTAATTAGGGGCTCTCAGCCTCATCCAGACAGGGGCTCCCAGCCCCCTCTAGACAAAAGGCCCAGGATGGATCCCCCTGATCTCCTTTCCTCAGAGGAGGCCTCTGTTGGCTCGGATCACTCAGACTACCAGGAGGAGGCTTACTCGGCCTACGAGGATTCGGATGCAGAGGAATCTATTCCCTCAGCCTCCCCTCCTGAAGAGCTTTCCTTTGGGGAGACCTTTCACACTATGAGAGAGCATTTCAAATGGCAGGGCCAGGAATATTCTGATTCCAGGAAAAGACTAAGAACTTTTCTTCATTTACCTCAGCATAGACCTTTGGCTATTCCTCCTGTTTTAAATGTGATTGATGTATATTCTGACTCTAGTATGACCCCTGACACTCTGCCTCCGGCCCCTGTTAAGCCTGATAGGTATTACAGGGTCCTGGACACACAGTTTTCTTTATAAGGCCCACTCTGCTGACCCTGAAACTATTTCACAGGGCCCTAAGGGGGTCGCAGCCGTTACTATTAAGAACCTACTCCCCTCTGCAAAGGAGTCCAGGGCATTAGAGAGATGGGGTAAAAAAGTGTATACTTCTGCCATTCTTGCTATGAGGGCATTAAATTGTCAATTTCACATGATACAGTATCAAGAGTATTTGTTAGAAGAAATGCATAAGAAATTGTCTTCTTCTGAACCCCTTGACCGTAAATCCCTTCAGGATCTGGTACATAATTCCCAGCAGGTTAGCAACCATTTCTTGCAATGTGGTTATGATGCATTGGAAGCTTCATGTAGGTCAGCAATGACAGGTGTTGTCATACGCAGGCATGCTTGGCTAAAGGAACAATCTCTGCCAGAACATGTTAAAGCTAAGCTTTTGGATGCTCCACTGGAAAAGCAAAAGTTATTTGGTTCCAGTGCTCAGGACGTCCTAAAGAAATTTGAGGAAAAGGCAAAATCTGTACAAACAGTTAAAGATTTTCTTCAAGTCCAACCACCTAGATTCAGCAGAAACTGGCCTTCCAAGAATTGGTCCTTTTCGGACACAGAAAGATTTCAAAGGGGCAGAAACAGGTGTGCCAGAGGTAGAGGCCAAGCTTGGGGCTCCTACAGAGGCTGTCAATGGCAACCTCCAATCCAGACAGGCAGTTCAGGATCTGCAACTGCTGCACAAGGACAAACTCAATGACTCTGCTTTGACTCCGCCAACCAGGGCTCAATTAGAAGCACCTTTGGGCAGAAATCTTTCTTTATTCTCAAGAAATTGGCACAACATTACAAGAGACAAATGGACACTCCAAATAATAAACAACGGATACAGGTTCCATTTCCACACATTGCCAAAAAGAAAAGGCATACCAGGTCTGCCACCAAAACAAGGGACAGAGGCTTTGAAACAAATCTCAAACTTACTTCAAATGAAGGCCATAGAAAAGGTTCCTATTTCAGAACAAGGCCAAGGATTTTACTCCAGACTATTCCTTTTTCCAAGAAAAGAGCATCAATGGAGACCTATTCTCGACTTGTCCGTACTGAATACTTATCTCATTGTGCCAAAATTCAAAATGCTGACTACAGCAACTCCTTCCCATGCTGGGCAAGGGGTCTTGGCTGGTTACTCTAGACCTCAAGGAGGCATACCTGCATGTCCCTATCAGACAAAGTTGCAGAAGATACCTCAGATTTCTTGCAGGGTCAGAGCATTATCAATTCTCAGCATTGCCCTTTGGCTTATCTACTGCGCCCAGAGTATTCACGAAATGCCTGGCATCAGTAATAGCACACTGCAGACTCCAGGGGATTCAAATCTACCCATATCTGGATGACTGCCTTGTACAAGCGGACAACCAACAAACTCTAATAAAGGACTTAAATTATGCCATCAATCTTCTACAGGCCTTGGGATATACAGTCAACATGCACAAATCAAGACTTGTTCCATCCCAAAGAATAACCTTTCTGGGTGCGGATCTAGATACAACCACCCAAATGGCTTATCTCACAGAAGAAAAACAGTCAACTACCGGATTACTTCAAGAATCTGACAAGACAAACTCAGCTGACTGCAAGGAAAATCCTGCAGGCCCTGGGTTACATGGCATCCTGTATTCTTTTGATTCCACAAGCAAGGCTACATATGAGAAAGCTACAGTGGTACCTAAGGAGTTTATGGACTCAGCACAGTCACAGTTTGGAAACTTTAATCCCACTCATTCCATGCCTTCACAAGGAATTTCTGTGGTGGGCTCAGGCCAACACAGGGCTGCCCTTCACAAAGCCAAAAACCTCCCAAACTATTACAACAGACGCTTCAGACCTAGGTTGGGGAGCACACATGGAGGGCAGACGTATCCAAGGACAGTGGTCACGAAAGGAGCTGCACATGCACATAAAAAGAAATGCTTGCAGTGATACATGCAATCGAGGCCTTCAAACTTTTTCTGCATCAAGGCCATCTACTAATAAGGACAGACAACACCACAGTTATGTGGTACATAAACAAGCAAGGAGGTACCCATTCTTACCCTCTGTGCAGGCTGGCAATGAATCTATGGGATCTTTCCTTGAAACTCAGTATACAGCTACAAGCTCAGTTTGTGCCAGGGAAGGACAATATACTGGCGGACAGCTTAAGCAGAAATATCATGGATGCACACGAATGGATGCTGCACCCAGACATTTTCCAACAGATAACACAATTTTGGTGGAGCCCGGACATAGATCTATTTGCATCCCCCCACAATCATCAACTAAAGAAATTCTGCTCAAGGACATACCACCCACAAGCGTGGAAAGTGGACGCTCTCTCTTTCAGCTGGAGAAATCTGACAGTGTATGCATTCCCTCCTATTCCATTAATGACCAAGGTGTTACTGAAGATCAGGTCAGAGCAGCCAAAAGTGATCCTGATAGCTCCGGACTGGCCAAGACAGCACTGGTACCCACTGCTAAGGAGCTTGCCACGTACAAAGCCATGGCCCCTACCTCTATGGCCACTTCTACTGACACAGCACAGCTACAAAACTCTACATTCCAACCTGAAAACATTGCAACTAACAGCCTGGAGAATGCCTTGACTCCTCTTCAGGATAAGCTATCCCATAATGTTATATAAAATGTATAAAAATGTATGTTAAGTATATAACTTAAATAGTATTGTGATAAAACATACTAAAAATTAACATTCTTTAAAATCATATGTTACATAATAATATTTAAATATAAACAACTATAGATTTATATTTAGAATGTGAATTCATTCCAATGTATATAAAAATATGAAAAGATAACTATTAATTTATACATAAAATATTACTATTAATATTACTATTTATATTTATATATATGTTTATTAATTAAATGTTAAATATTATATTATTTCAAAATATAATTATTTAATAGAAACATTTATAGAAATTAAAAGTGCATGTATTTATTACGTATTTTATTTATAAACATTTACACTATCATATATAACTATAAGGTCATGCCCTCAAAAATCACATATTTCATAAACTTCCTCTAAAAGTTATACAAAACTTACTTTTATTACAAATAATAGTTGGTTTTATGGGTTGGAATCAGTAATTTGTATTTTTGCGTAGTGCAACAATCAAACAATTATTTAATTAGCATATTTAATGTGGTGATTTTTTTAGTATATAAGGCTGGTGTAAAGATATGTTATTTGTACTCTGATGAAACCCGCATTGGTTGAGCGGGTGAAAGCGCTCAGTATTCTTTACAAGTTGAAAGTATTTTAAGCTGTATCCTTATTATTTTTAATGGAAATTGTGTGAGCAATAAAGCTTCTGGACGCCCAGGACATCACTTTTTAGTTTTACTGGTTTTTGGTGGAGCGTAATTTATACAATACTGATCCTCTCCTAAGACAGTTTCTAAGGGGAATCAAAAACATCAAACCTCCTAGGAAACCTCCTCTACCTGCTTGGGACCTTAACTACGTGTTGGAAAAACTAACACTGCCTCCATTTGAGCCAGCAGCATCTGCAGATCTACAGTACCTCTTATGGAAGACTGCTTTCCTTCTGGCAATAACCTCAGCAAGAAGAGTTTTGGAATTGCAGGCCCTGATGGCAGTTCAGCCATTTATTATTTTCCATCAGGATAGAGTTTCATTAAGAACTAATCCTACTTTTATGCTAAAGGTGGTATCCAGGGTTTCATTGAATCAAGCTATTCACTTGCCTACCTTCTTCCCAAATCCACAAAACAAAGGGGAGAAACTGCTGCACACCCTGGACATTCACAGACAGTTGCGCTACTACTTGGACAGAACTAAAGGCTTCAGAAAAACTGACCAGCTGCTGGTAGCTTATGCTGCTGGTACTCAAGGAAAAGCAATTTCCAAACAGACAATTTCAAAATGGATAGGAAATTGCATCCGCTTTTGTTACTCATTTCATGGAAAGACTGTACCAGCTAACATTAGACCTCATTCTACGAGAGCCACAGCCACCTCCACAGCCTTCTTAAGAGGGGTGGCTACAAAAGACATTTTAGAAGCTGCCACATGGAGCTCCGTGCATACATTTGCCAAGCATTACAATTTACCTTTATATTCCAGATCCAGAGCAGGATTTGCTTCAGCTGTCCTGCAGGGTATCTTAGCTACACCATCCTTTTCCTAGTACCTCCACCCCCAGATTGGCTATGGTATTCTACCCATATGTGATGACTGCAGATGCATCCTTGAAGGACATAGTACAGTTTTGTACCTACCATAAATGTAGATGTCTGATAGGTATGCATCTGCAGTCAGGTTTACCCTCCCTCCTTCCCCTCTGTGGTACTCCTAGGGTGCTTACCTCTCTATTAGCTAGCTGGGGGATCTATTATGGTGTATTTGTTTATACATATAGATATATATATATATATTTTTGCAAATGTTTGGATTTTTTACTGCATTTTTTCCAAATTTAGCCTTCCTAGAGGGCACCTGGCATCTGGGGCAAGAAAAACTGAGGAACATGGCGTCGGCTGACGCTTTTATACCCCAGGTGTTGTGACGTCGGGGAAGGGGCGACATCAGCCGACGCCGGACCCAGACTTTGGAATCCGGCTGACCGAAGGGCTGCCTGAGGCAGGACAACCCATATGTGATGACTGCAGATGCATACCTATCGGACATCTACATTTATGGTAGGTACAAAACTGTACTTTTTTCAGCTGCTGTTTGTTGCTACAAACTGGTCTGGTTCCTTCAGTTGTTTATTTTGCTTCAGAACAATATCTTGGTTAAGTGTTGGCTGCATACATTAAATATGGGTCAGGACAAAAGTTACTCTTCCCCTTATTGTGTTAAATAATTATTTGTGAGCACTTCTTGTAAGTCTGTTTTTAATAGAAGAGATTGGATGCGTGATTTATTTTATTTGTGACTACATTTTCATGAAAAAATGGCATGCACAATTTGTTTTATTTGTTAGAACTTCTGGTTATTGATATTGGAGATTAGGATGTACATTCTGTGTTTCTGGCTACTTTTTTAAATTGGTTTGATAGAGTGTGTATGGAGCAGGGGGTTAATTCTGCATATAAGATTATTCATGATAAATTCTCTGCATGTAAGAGCATATTACGTTTGCCTCATCTTGAGGGGTATAGGGGGATTCTACTGATGCACTGTAATAGGGAAATAAGAGCAAATTAAGGAAAGGAACATAATTCAGCACCCAGCCATCACACACAGAAAATAGTAAATACTGAAAAGGGTAAACTGTGATGTAACAGCTGGTATTTATTTGAAGCACCACCCAAAGTCCAGACAGAAAAAAAAATGTGACAGAGACAAGATAAAACTGAAAATTTTAGAAGCTGTTCTCCAGTAAGATATTAGAGCATGTCCTTCAAGGATGCATCTGCAGTCATAACATATGGGTTGTCCTGCCACAGGCAGCCCTTCGGTCGGCCGGATTCCAAAGTCTGGGTCTGGCCTCGGCTGATGTCGCACTTCACCCGACGTCATAGCTTCTGGGGTATAAAGGCATCAGCCGACGCCATTTTCCTCAGTCTTTCTTGCCGCGCGGTGCCCGAAGCAGAAGCTGTTCGCAAGTGCCGGTCGGTCAGATCCAGAGATTTCAGCTACCGAAGACTTCTAAAAAAGCTAAGTACCCCGTTGGGGACTCTTTCTTGCCTCAGCCGATGTCAGACAAAGTAAATAATTGTTTAACTTGTGGGAAACAAATACCTCATAAGGATTTCCACTCTTACTGCCTTCCTTGCTTAGGCCCAGACCACGACGTATCAGCTTGTTTAGCCTGTGCTTCCTTCAACCGACGGACACTTAGACGTCGGTCGGAATTTGCAGAAGAGTTTTTTGGTCCCGCTTTTGCATATAAAATGCCGTCGGAGACTCCGACTACACATTTAGCCAAAAAACGCAAGGAAAAGGACCGACACTCGTGGCCCGCGGTTTCGGCTGAAACCACGGTTAGGCCTACCGCGAGTGTCTCTGTTTCGGCTGAAACAGAGTCCTCTGTTCTTCCTTCTGCCGAAAACATGCCTCCGACAACCGAGGCCAGAGATGCCCCAGCTGAGTCGGCTACAGAAATTCCTACCGAAGAAGCAGGCGCACAAGAATTGTCCGACACCATTCCGTTGGACACCTCTACTCCTGCACGTGGGGCAGCTAGACCCCCTGCTTCCATGTCTATTAAGGCCTTCTCCAGGGCTAAAGCAGCTAAAATTTCCAAGGCCTTACCAACCAAAGCTTCCTCTCTGAGACCTTCCTCAAGTTCTCAGATTCTCAGCCTTGCTGAGGATCTTATATCTCTGATTAGGGGATCCCAACCTCACCCAGACAGGGCCTCACAACCTCCTCCTGACAAAAGGCCTGGGACAGAACCCCCTGAACCTCTCTCCTCTGATTATTCCTCGGATGGATCAGATTTATCAGACAATCAGGAAGGACCATACTCACCTTATGAGGATTCGGATGCAGAAGACTCTATTCCTTCTGCCTCCCCCCAGAAGAATTTTCCTTTGGGGAAACTTTACACTCAATGAGGGAACACTTTCAATGGCAGGGTCAGGATTTTTCTGATTCTAAGAAAAGGCTAAGGGCTTTTTTACACTTGCCACAGCATAGGCCTCTAGCCATACCACCTGTACTATCAGTTGTTGATGACACATACAATGATGCCAGTACTGCCCCTGATTCTCTTCCCCCGGCCCCTGCCAAACCTGACAGATATTACAGGGTCCCGGATTCTCACTTCCACTTGTATAAGGCCCATGCTGCAGACCCAGAAACTATTTCTTGCAGCTGCCACTGCCAAAAACCCCCTACCCTCTGAAAGAGAGTCAAGAGCATTAGAGAGATGGGGTAAAAAGGTTTATACATCTGCTACTCTTTCTGCCAGGGCTTTAAACTGCCAATTCCATATGATACAGTACCAGGATTTTTTGTTAGATCAGCTGAATCAAAAGCTTTCCTCTCCTGAACCTTTAGACCGTAAGTCCCTTCAGGATTTGGTACACAACTCTCAGCAGGTCAGTAATCATTTCTTAAAATGTGGCTATGATGCACTGGAGGCTTCATTTAGATCAGCTATGACTGGAGCAGTGATTCGAAGGCATGCCTGGCTAAAAGAGCAATCTTTGCCAGACCATGTCAAGTCTAAACTCCTAGATGCCCCTATGGAGAAACAGTTTATTTGGCTCCCTTGCACAGGAGATTCTAAAGAAAGTGGAAGAAAAAGCAAAATCTGTGCAAACAGTCAAGGATTTTCTGCAGGTCCAACCTCCGAGGTTCAGCAGAAACTAGCCTTCAAAAAATTGGTCCTTTCCAGACAACTCCAGAGCACAGAGAGGCAGAAATAGACGCCCAAGAGGCAGAGGTCAATCTAGGGGTGCATACAGGGGTCGTCAGTGGCAACCTGCCAACCAGAGGAGTACCGCCACAGCTACGACTACAACCACTTCCACAGGACAGACACAATGACTTGGCTCTGATTCCGCCTACCAGGGAGCAACTGGAAGCCCCTTGAAGGAAAGTTAGCTTTATTTTCAAAAAACTGGCATTGCATTACAGGAGACAAATGGACATTGCAAACAATAGACAAAGGCTACAGGTTTCACTTCCACACTTTACCAAAAAAGAGAGGAATGCCAAACCTTCCACCAAGCCAGAAGCCAGAGGCTCTAAAACAAATCTTCAACTTACTAAGGATGAGAGCAATAGAAAGGGCACCATCCATGGAACAAGGCCAAGGATTTTCCTCCAGACTATTTCTTGTACCAAGAAAAGAAACTCAATGGAGGCCTATTCTCGACTTGTCCGCACTAAACACATATCTCATTGTACCAAAATTCAAGATGCTAACCCTACAGCAACTTCTTCCCATGTTGGGCAAGGAGTCCTGGCTGGTGACTCTGGATCTCAAGGAGGCATACCTGCACGTCCCTATACGACCAGATTGCAGAAGACACCTCAGATTTCTTGCAGGATCAGAGCATTATCAATTCTCAGCATTGCCCTTTGGCTTATCTACTGCGCCCAGAGTATTCCCGAAATGCCTGGCATCAGTAATTGCACATTGCAGGCTTCAGGGAATTCAGATCTACCCATACCTGGACGACTGCCTAATACAAGCGGACAACAAGACAACAATAATAAAGGATTTGGCCTATGTCATACAACTGTTACAAGCCTTGGGATACACAGTCAACATCCAGAAGTCAAGACTAGTGCCATCCCAAAGGATAACATTTTTGGGTGCAGAACTGGACACAATAACTCAGATGGCTTTTCTCACAGAAGAAAAACAAAAGCAACTACCAGTCTACTTCATGGCTTTGACAAGACAAACTCAGCTTACTGCAAGGAAAGTCCTGCAGGCCCTGGGTTACATGGCATCTTGCATAATCTTGATTCCGCATGCCAGACTGCATATGAGAAAATTACAATGGTACCTAAGGAATGTATGGTCTCAACACAGACACAGTCTAGAAACCATGATACCAATCATTCCATGTCTGAAAAAAGAATTCCTGTGGTGGGCTCAAGCCTGCCAAACCAACAGAGGGTTGCCTTTCCACAAACCACAACCAAGGCAGACCATCACCACGGATGCCTCAGACCTAGGCTGGGGGGCACACATGGAAGACAAGTGTATCCAAGGCCTATGGTCTCAAGACCAGCTGAATCTACACATAAATCTAAAGGAAATGCTGGCAGTGAAGCATGCAATCGAGGCATTCAAACCATTCCTCCAGCAAGGACATCTGCTGATAAGGACAGACAATACCACAGTCATGTGGTACATCAACAAACAGGGAGGCACATTCCTACCCTCTATGCCGGATGGCAATGGACCTGTGGAACCTAGGCCTGAATCTCAACATTCAACTGCAGGCCAAATTGCACCAGGAAAAGAGAATTCACTAGCAGACAGCTTAAGCAGAACTACCACGGATGCTCACAAATGGATGCTACATCCAGACATCTTCAAAAACATAAAGAAATGGGGAATGCCAGAGATAGACCTGTTCGCCTCCCCACTCAACCACCAACTGAAGAAATTCTGCTCAAGAGAATACCACCCACAAGCCTGGAGGGTGGACTCCCTTTCTTTCAGCTGGAAGACCCTGACAGTTTATGCCTTTCCACCTCTCCCATTGATGTACAAAGTTCTACTGAAGATCAGGGAGGAACAGCCAAAGGTGATTCTGATAGCTCCAGACTGGCCAAGGCAGCATTGGTATCCGCTACTGAGAAGTATGTCTCGGACGAACTCATGGCCTCTACCTCTATGGCCTTTACTTCTAACGCAGAACAACTACAAGACCCTGCATCCAAACTTGAAAACGTTGCAGCTAACTGCCTGGAAAATTGCATAAAACAAAACCAAAATGTTTTATCTCAGAGGGTCAAGGACATTATCCTGGAGGCTCGCAGACCCTCCACAAGAAAAACATACTCAGCTAAATGGAAGAGATTCCTCATTTGGAGTGCATCAAAGGGTACAAATGTCACACTGGCAAACCTAGCACACATCCTAGAATACTTAGCAGAACTGTTCCACAATGGCCTGTCTTACTCTTCCATTAAGATTCATGCTTCAGCAATTTCAGCAGAGTACAACATGGATCCTCCTATCTTCTCTCACCCTCTCCTCAGACAATTCTTAAGAGGGATCAAAAATGTAAAACCTCCAAGGAAACCACCTCTGCCTGCATGGGATCTCAATTTTGTGCTGGAAAAATTAACACTTCCGCCTTTTGAGCCAGCAGCATCAGCAGACTTTACAGTTCTTATCTTGGAAAACTGCTTTCCTTCTAGCCATCACTTCAGCAAGAAGGGTATCCGAGTTACAGGCATTAATGGCAGTGCAGCCTTTCCTTATCTTTCACCAGGATATAGAGTGTCTCTGAGAACCAATCCTACTTTCATGCCAAAGGTGGTATCCAGGGTATCCTTGATCCAAGCTATTCATTTGCCTACGTTCTTCCCTAACCCACAAAACAGGGGGGAAAAACTATTGCACACCTTGGATGTACACAGACAAACTACGCTACTATCTGGACAGAACTAAAACCAGCAGAAAGACTGACCAGCTTCTGGTAGCATATGCAACAGGAGTGCAAGGAAAAGCAATTTCCAAACAGACAATCTCAAAATGGATAGGAAATTGCATTCGATTCTGCTACTCTTTTCATGGAAAGACAACTCCTGAAAATATCAGGCCTCACTCCACAAGAGGCACAGCCACCACTACAGCTTTCTTACGAGGAGTGGCTACCAAAGACATTTTAGAAGCTGCTACTTGGAGCTCCGTGCATACATTTGCCAAGCATTACAATCTTCCTTTATACTCCAGATCCCGAGCAGGTTTTGCAACTGCAGTTTTACAGGGGATCTTAACTACACCATCATTATCTTAGTACCTCCTCCCCCAGTTTGGCTATGGTATTCTACCCATATGTTATGACTGCAGATGCATCCTTGAAGGACATAGTACAGTTTTGTACCTACCATAAATGTAGATGTCCGATATATGCATCTGCAGTCAGGATTACCCACCCTCCTTCCCCTCTGTGGTATTCCTAGGGTGCTTACCCCTCTTTTAGCTAGCTGGGGGAATCTGTTATGGTGTATTTGTTTGTATGTGTATATGTATATATGTATATATATATATATATATATATATATATAATATTTTGCTTTCTCCTGTTTGGAATTTTCTACATTTATCCAAATTTAGCCTTCCTAGAGGGCACCTGGCATCTGGGGCAAGAAACACTGAGGAAAATGGCGTTGGCTGATGCCTTTATACTCCAGAAGCTATGACGTCGGGTGAAGTGCGACATCAGCCGAGGCCAGACCCAGACTTTGGAATCCGGCCGACCGAAGGGCTGCCTGAGGCAGGACAACCCATATGTTATGACTGCAGATGCATACCTATCGGACACATACATTTATGGTAGGTACAAAACTGTACTTTCTTTAGATTGGTTAAACACGTGAGGAGGGCTATGCCCACACCTTCTTTAACAGAGTTAAGTAATTACTATCCTACTCCTTTTGTTAAATGGATATGAGTTTTTGTGTTTTTATGTTAATACGTTTATTAGCATTTGCACTGGCAGGTTTATTAGAATGGGCTAGATTCAGGCATGTGTGATTTTTAGTGTTATTCTTCTCATGGCACATTGACTTATGGATATAAAGTTTCTTTGTTGTCTGAATGGTGGTTATCTCTGGACAGTACAGTGGATCGGTGGTTAAAATCCCTGTCTCACTGTCTGGGCTTGCACAACCTGATCCTGAGATGTCACTGACTTCAGGTAGAACTTGCCTATTCTTCCTGTGTATGCATGTTTTAGTCTACCAGTTAGCACAGGGGATTAAGGCAGTGCAGAACTGTAGATAAGTTGTCTAGTATACTGGCAGTTCCGCAGCCCCAACCCAAACTTTGAGGACCAAGAAAAAACAAAGTTTTCCTAAACCTGAAAGAAAAAAGTTATTGGTAGCAAGCTGCTGACTACAACTGTAAGAAGCACCTTGATACAAGTTACTAGCACATACGTTGCTTCTAATTGCTACCACAAATGCAGTATCTTCATTCATTTGTGAAGCCAGAATATTATGTTTACTTCATTAATGAATACAAGTACTGCAGATGGTCCCCTAACAACTTGGTTCTGGGAAAGCCATTCCCTTCACCTCACCTTGGTTACAACATATGAACTGCTTCCTGGAGTCCTGGATTTGAGTTCCTCTGTCTCAGATCAGCAGCTTATCTCCCTTTAGGTTTGAATGGCTGACCCATAGAATGGGTCAGTTGTCTGCATGAGGTTTTGTGGTGGGTTGCATAGACTGACTGTGATTTAAAATGAAAAGGTAGCAAATGGTTTAGATTGTTGTATTTCAACTTTGAGTGATAGTTTTCTGTCGCAAACCGTTTAGGCTGGCTTCCAGTTAGACTGAAAGGGGTGGCTTGCTATGATTTGTTCCTGCTGTTAAGTTAAACAAAACCAGAGCACCAAACACCTCTATTGGTAGTCAAAGGAAGTTTGTAAGTGAATTGTGGTGTCTGTGATATTTGATGTGAGCGTACCTCTGTGGTGGGACTGGTTAGCTTTATGTGGCACAGCATCTGTTGCAGTGTGTCACTGTTAAAGAATGCTAGTTAAGATTGAGTATAGCATGTGTGGAACTTTACTATAATTTTGGGAGACTGGGCAGAATGAATGATGTGTGTGTGTGTGTGGGGGGGGGGGAGCGGTGGTAGTAGTACTAGACATTAGATTTCAAACTGAAAAAAATCCTGGCTACACCCCCTTCTCGGTGGTTAAACTGTTTCTATTAGTATTAACTTATACCTGTTATGTTTTTGTCTGATTAACACATGGCCTTTGTAATCCACACTGCACTGCACACTCCTTGCTAGACTATGGTCTGACAAAGATTTTCTACTAAAGTACCATATTATCTTGTGTATAAGGCCAATTACATTGGAAATCTTTTGAAAATGCCAGCATCTAATTTACTGAGTAATGATGCTGAAACTGTACATTAGATAGTTGGCCCTCATGTTTTAGTAAGATCATTCATTGACTTGAATCATCATGCATGCTTGCTTCTCTGTTTCTTTTCATGTTATGCTCATGTAATTGTTATTTAAGCTTCTTGTCCTCTGCCTGTCATCATTTTGTTATGGAGTGTATGTTTGGATGTACTTGTGGTAATGCTTTATTGCCTTAGTTGCAGCATGACAACTCATTATTTCTGCTGTGTTTCATTTTTGCCACGTTGTTTGAGTGTTAATATTTATGATGATTGAAGATGCGTTTCACATTTACCTGTTGTGTCTGTATGTAGCATGTATTTTTCACTTGTTAATTGGATAGTATACTGTGCATTGTGTTTAACCCTGTTTAGGTTGGGTCTTAGCTGAAAATGCTTCATAGACTCAATTAATTTACTGGGTAACAAAGCAAACCGATACATGTGTGTCAGGGTAAACCTCTTTTTTACTGTAATGTCTAAAATTTCTAATTGTAATTAATGGCAGAATGAAATGTGAATGTTTTTGTTAATATTATGTGATCTTTTATGAAAATAAATGACATCGCAGAAGGTTAAATCAGTGAGCTGTTAACAAGATGATTTCTGCAATACAGGGTGCGTGTGTGTCTCAGCAAATCATTTAACAAGTACCGCTCCAGGCCTGAGGCTGAAATATGTCCATATGGATCGGTGCCATAAACTGATGATTGCAAATACAAATAAATGTCGCTTTATAATGTTAGTTTTGCTGCTTTACTAATTTTTTAAAGTGTCTGTATAGTGGCAGTTTTGATTCCTGTTTTTCATTCTGTGTGATAAGAAAGTGGTATTTGAAATGCACTTCAGTCACATTTCTCATTTTGCTGTTTCCAAGTATCATATTTGTTCAAATTAGTGATGTGACGTTATTGATTCTGTGTAGGGAGAAGTGCAAACCTAAATATCTGAACAAGACATCTGTTCGCCCAGGCCTTAAAAACTGTGGTGATGTCAACTGCATTGGAAGAATACACACTTATTTGGAATTGATAGGAGCCATCAATTTCAACTGTGGTAAGTGGGAAAAATATGCTGTAAACTATAATGTCATTTTAAAGCCATCTTCTGATGTTACAAAACTTGCCTTTGCACCACATAAACTGCATAAACTGTACAATAATACATTCTCCTTATCAGCGAGCATTTTTTGGCTCCCGTTTAAATTGGTCATCAACCCTATCAACTGTCACCGCCTCTGTCTTCAGTGCTGCCCTTCTTTGATCACCGTACCTGTTGCAGGTCTTCTGTCACACAGTCCATCTCTTTGCTGGATGCTGTCATTTTCTCTTGCCTTATTCTTTTCCCAAATCATTTTCACCATATTGTCTTCTGCTTTCCCTCACATGTTCTCTGACTTTCTCTGCAGTTAGAGCTACTTTTGCTTCTGTTCTGATGTCCTCATTTCTTCATCTGTCTCAGTGGGCATTCTACCACCAGTCTGAGACACTTCATCTCCATCACCCTTTAGCTTCTTCAAGCGTTTTGCTTTCACTGCCAATGCTTCTGTACCACAGAGCAGTACTTGTCACACTACTGTTTTGTGCACCTTACTTTGTTTTACATTGTCACACACTCCCCCTAATACTTTGTGACTGTTGGCTGCAGCCACTATAGTTCTAGGTTTGATCTTGTTATTCAGACTTCCATTCTCCTCAACCACCCATGTCAGATACTTGAAACTGTTAACCTGTTCTGCTGTTTTCATTTTTTTCTCAATTTTCAGTTTCTTCTGATTTCTCCTATTTGCTGCAGTTACAGCCATCTTATTTGTACTCCGTTTCATGCCCTGCGGTTTCAGTTTAGCATTCCATTCCTCCTATCCTTTGCTGTATTTCTTGTTCATCACTCTGCATACAGCAGCTTTGTTGATCTGTCCCGTCTGACCTGTTTGCTAATATAGTCCATCACCAGTATGAACAGGAGTGGACTCAAGAGCTGAACCCTGATACACAGCCACTCCCACCGGGAGCCCCTCTGTGAGTCTAAACAATGTTTTGTACTTGTGTCATTGGTTACATAACTTACGCTAATTCTACCAATGTTTGTGGGACTTTGAACCATCATAGGACTACCCAAATCCAGCTTTTTTGGGTCTTTGCCACATGCTTTCTCCAAGTCTAGGAATGCCCAGTTGCATTTTTCTCTCTCATCTTTTATCTTTTCTCTCTCTCTCTCAAGCATGGGTCTGTTCTGCTGCAGTCTGATCTGAATCTGATCTACTGGACTCATAAACAAGTTGTTGCTGGGCATCCCTCATGAAGGGTATTTGATGACTGTATTCTTTATCTTTCTGTCTTTGCCACTCAACCTGATAGACTTTCTATGTGCCATCTGCTGAGTCACTTTCCAGAAGGTGGTAGAGTTCCAGTGATGCCTTGTTTTTTTTTTACTATTGCAACTTTTGTCCTGACCTGTTTGTTAGCCAGCAGTTCTTCTTTCTTAGCTTTGTCCGTCTTTTCCATCTCTTTTCATGCACTCCTTTCTTTTGATGATTTCCTGGTCTTTTACATTCCACCACAAGCTTTCCTTATGTATCTAACTTCCATACCTGGCTCAGCTGTATATCTATTCTGTAGTCTTCACATTCTTATTCAACTCCACCTATTTTCTCAGATGCTAGAGCCCCGAGCATTTCCTTGAACTTCTGTGCTTTCTTTCCTGTCAACTTCTAGGTCTTAAGCCTAGTCTGTCTTGATCTTGGAGCCTTCACTGACCATTGCTTAAAGGTGATTGTGGCAACCAGTAGTTTAATGTGGGCCAACTGGAATGACTTTGCAATCACTGATTCTAACCCAATGCTCTTCCCTTACTAGGAGACGGTCTTCATGAGTTGCATGTTTGCTATTTTTGTATATGATCTTGTGACTCTCTCTCTTGCTGAACCATGTGATGGCCATTTTCAAGCCATTTGCTCTACAGAAGACTAGAATGGCCTTTCCCTTATTCCCATTTGATCCACCCATGTGGAAACAGATAGTCTCCATGTACTTTTCTGTCTGTCCTGATATGTGCACTCAGGTCTCCCATTATTAACATTAATTCATGTTGCCATAGTTTGCTCTAGTATGTCCTACAGCTGCTGCTTGAATGCATTCTTTTCCACACTATCACAACCCTACTGTGAGAAATAAGATGAGATTATGAGTATCCCTATCCTTTGACTGGAGTCTGATTGTTATGAGTTTGTCACTAATTGTGATGACCTCTCTCTGTCTTCTGAAGTTTCGCCCTCACCATTTCTAGTTTGTACTTTCCCTAAGTAGTAGATTCCAGATTTCAAACCAAGTGTCTTTGCTGCACTGTCCTTTCATCTCATCTTCTGGATACAGATGATGTCCAGCCTCCTCCATACCATCATTCTGTGCACTTTTGAGCTACATCCTGCCCTTGAATCTGTGTTGTATTGAGTATAGCAGTCCTAGGTTTAAGTTTTGCAGATTGGTTTTACCTCGCTCAACAGAGCTGTCCCAGCTAATCCAAGCTGGACAACTTAGTCAGCTGTTGTATTTGCTTATAATACCTGTGTAGTTCCATAGGTTCATACTAGGCTATCTGCCCTGGGGCAATTATAAGCCTAGCCCGATTCTGTATGGCTTATGCCACCCCTTGATTTGAGTATACTGTGCCCTTTTTAAGGTTTAGTTTACTGTGCCTCTGTCTAATAGTGACACGGGAGTAATCCCTGGGGCAAACCTACGATCCCCGATCCACCTATCGAGTTTCTTGAAGAGATTCAGTGAGGTGCTCTGCCTCACATGAACTGGAATTCTATTCCAGAACGAAGGGAGCCTCTGGGTTATGAACCTGTCCCTCCAGCAAGTTCTATTTATTTCTGTGCTGAGGTTCAAGTCCCTCAAGCGTGTGGCTCTAAGGGATGTAGATTTACTGAGGTGGAGCATGTCAATTAATTCTGGATTTGACATAGCTTTGTATGTCAGGCATAGATCGCCTCGAGGTAGGCAGTATGCAACTGAGTAGAGCTGGATTTTTTTAACCGAGCAGCATATGGCATCTGAGACCCTTGATCCTCTTGGTGAGATATTTTTGGGGTCTTTCTAATTGCTGCAGGTGTCTGGTAAGGTACATCCCAAAAGGGGCATTGTATTCTATGATGGGCCTGATGAGGGATGAATAAAGGGGCACGATTACCTCTCTTGAGCTAGATGTGAAACCCTTCGTGATGAGGTGGGCTATGTAGAAGGTCTTTCTAACCACTTTGGCAATGTGGTTTTCAAAGGAGAGATTGCTATCAACTTGGGTCTCCAGGTCCCTAATAACTTTCTCTGTACTTAATGGGTTTCCGCCTATGTGGTAATTTGTGGGCACATTGTTTTTGCCAAAGGGTATGACTATACATTTTTTGGCATTTAGCTTTAAACCATGGCACTGGCACCAGTTATCTGTCTCTGTGAGACCTTTTGAAGGATGTTTGTGTCAGCTGGAGAGTCGATTATGGCCCAGTTTGCAGTCATCTGCGAACTTGGTGAGCCATAGTCCTCCCACGTTGCCTGTACCTCGAAAAGTATATACCGAACAAGAGTGGTCCCAGGACAGAACCCTGTGGGACGCCACTTGTGACTGGTTTCGAGTCTGACATGGCTCCAGCAACTCTCACTCTGTGGGTTCTGTCTTTGAGCCAGTTTGCACCCATCTTGTGACATAGGGGTTTATATTTAAGCTGGATAGCTTATCTATGATGCCCGAGTGGGGTATTGTGTCAAATGCCTTTGCAAGGTCCAGATAGGCTGTGTGTACTACCTTCCCTTCATCTATGGCTTTGGTGACTGTTTCGAAGAAGTCAACCAGGTTCAAAAGGCAGGATCTGCCCTTGACAAAGCCGAACTGGGTAGGATCTAGTGTCTGTAGGTCCCCAATGTCTTTGTTTATGAGCTCCATGATGATCCTCTCCATAGCCTTGCAGACTAAGCTAGTCAGGCTTGTGGGGCGATAGTTTCCAGGGTCCGTAGGGGTTCCACCTTTGTGGAGTGGGACCACTGTTGCTGTACACCATTCTGTGGGCACATATCCTGTAGTGAGGCTGAGATTGTATAGCTGTTTTATTTGAGGGATTAGTTCCTCTTGGAGTTAATGTAGGACGCCATCTGGTTCCATGGAAGCAGTGTTTTTTGCTTTGGAGAGGGCAGCCTTCACCTGAGCATCAGAGATGTTTGGGAGGCAGACCTCTGCCGGGATAGATACTTGCTGTTTTGGGGGGGGTGAAGTTTGCACTGAACCTGTCTGCCAGGACATTGGCGATGTCTGTGGGTTCAGTGTATTTTTTGTCGTTTAGAATTAACTCAGAACAAGTCTGGGAGTTGCATCCCAGGTTCCTAACATAACTGAAAAAAGCCTTATGATTGTCTTTGGTGTCCTGTGCAATTTTTCTCTCAAAGCTGGCCTTGGAGGATTTTATGAGGGATCGTAATTTTTTGCTAGTACTGATCAGAGATGCCTTCTCTATTAGGGATTTTGCTCTATCATGTAGTAGCTTCCTCCTTCTGTTGTACAGTTTATTTATGGCAGGGGTCCACCAGACTGGACGCCTGCCTTTGGATGATTGGGTCTTGGTTTTGTTTGGGATAGCATGATCCATGTATTCCTGGAGATGTCCGTAGAATGCATTTATATAGGATTCTGCAGTTTGGGCCGTAGTTTCCACTGGCCCTAGGGCCTTGAAGGATTCCACTTCGGTTTTGAGAAGTTCACTTTTGAGAAGTTTTTCACTGTGGTTTTCTGGGCTGGGAGTGGGGTCAGGATGTGGACATCCAGTGAAATTAATTTATGGTCTGATCTTACCAATGAGGGATATACTTCTGGTGTGGAGCATAGTCCCCATGTTGGTAATGATCAAGCCTAGTATGTTGTCCCCTCTTGTGGGAGTGGTGACTAGTTGTTCCATAGCATTTGAGTTTATAATTTCCAGGAACCTTTGGGCTAAGGTGCTGGAGCTTGAGTAGTGCTCCCAGTCAATGTTTGGGTAGTTGAAGTCGCCCAATATAATGGTGTTCGGAGAGATCCAATGTTTTCAGGAAAGCCGAGTGGGATTCCTGACTTTGAGAGGGTGGTCTGTAGGATGCTATAAACTGAAAAGCAGTCTTGCCCACTGTTAGTTGCACATGGATGGTCTCCGATACTTTGTGCAATGCCACTAACCTGGAGGTGTGGATATCCTTGATAAATATGGAAACTCCCCCTCCTTTTGTGGTTCGGTCCGGGTTTTGGGGCCGAAAAGCATGATATGCGGTATAGCCTGGTAGTGCTGGGGTGCTATCTGGAGCCTTGAACCAGGTTTCTGTCACTGCACAGATATCGATGTTCTCCATACTAAGGAGAGCTTCGAGTGTGTGCATCTTGAGGTTAAGACTTCTGGCTTTAAGCAGCATTACCCTTAGTTTCTTGTTCCTTGTGCTGTCTATGGGGGTGGGTTTGACTTTTGAGCCTTGCCTAAAAAAGGCACTATGGGGGTGGCAAGAGCCTTTGCCAATATCCGAAAGCCCAGTGGTGACAAGTGTAAGCCGTCCCTAGCGAAGCAACGTCACTTGTCAAGCATGTCATCCCAGGCTGACAGACACTGGATCCCCTTTGAATGACACCAAAATTTTAGCCAATTGTTAAAATCGATCATTTTGTCTTTGTACTGTGGCATCATTCTAGGTGAGGGTAAGATGCTGCTCAAGGTCAGGGTCATACCAGCCTGGGCTACATGATCAGAGAGCTTCTCTATGTCTCTTTTCATGTAGTCCAGGGAGGTACGTCTCAGGTCATTCACACCAGCATGTACAATGACCGAGTCCTATTTGTATTTGCTTTGGAGTGACCCGAGTGCTTGCGTTATGTGGCGGATCCTAGCACCCGACAGGCAGCTCACAGTGACCTTCTCTTTATTCAGCCTGGTGAGCGGGACGTCAGTGTGTCTGACAATAGAGTCCCCTATTACAAGAGTATCAGGGTGTGTTATTCAGCCTTAAGGGCTGTGGCTGCTTGGCACACTGACTTTGTGGGCTATGTGTTGTGCATGTTTTGTTTTGAGGCAGCGTTTGCTTGGATGTCTGCTTTGGAGGTCTCTGTTGCTTAGGTAGATTTTTATTTAGAGCCTCCAAGTATGTTTTTGTGCATTTGTGTTTGGTTCGCTGATGTGGTGGGACTATGTGATACTGGAATTGTGTTGTGTGAGCATGTTCATCGTGCATACAGCTGTAGTCATTACAGATGGGTTATCCTGCCATCAGGCGGGTCCTCGGTCGGCCGAATTCCAAAGTCTAGGTCCGGCGTCGGTTGTCGTTGCTTCTTCCCTGACGTTAGTGCGGCAGGGTATAAAAGAGGCAGCCAACGCCATCTTCTTCAGTCTTTCTTGCCATGCGGTGCCCGAAGCAGAAGCAGTTCGCAAGTGCTGGTCGGCCAGCTCCTGAGATTTACGAAAATATTTCAGCCGAAGTCTTCTTGAAAGCTATTTCAGCCGAAGTC
Organism: Protopterus annectens; assembly: GCF_019279795.1. Lineage (NCBI taxonomy): Eukaryota > Metazoa > Chordata > Ceratodontiformes > Protopteridae > Protopterus > Protopterus annectens. The sequence continues at coordinate 692,156,053 of NC_056744.1, read as the reverse complement.
TTCTTGAAAGCTAAGTACCCCGTTGGGGAAACTTTTCTTGCCTCAGACCGATGTCAGACAAAGTTAATAATTGCATTTCATGTGGGAAGCAAATACTGCATAAGGATTTCCACTCTTTCTGTATACCTTGCTTAGGCCCAGACCACGACGTCTCGGCCTGCTGTTTTTGTGCTAGATTCAACAAGCGCACTATTAAGCCCCGGGCGGAGTTCGCCTTTCACTATTTTGGTAAAAAATTTAATTATATTATGTCATCGGATACTCCGACTCCAGTTTTGTGTAAAAGACGCAAAGATAAGGACCGACATACGAGGTCCGCACCGACTACTGACACCACGCTAAGACCGACTACCGATTCTCCGGTTCTCAGCGAGGCGCCTACGCAGCCCCTGAGTACTGATGACACAACATTACCGGTGTCTTCAGTACCTGAGGTCGCAGGCTCCTCGGTCCCCATTCCTACTACAGATACCGACACCACTCTTGGCGGGGAAACTCAGAGTTTAGACAGGCCTGCCATTTCTCAAGGTGTCTTCAGGCGTTCCTCCTTCTCTATTAAAGCTTTCACTAAATCTAAAGCAGCCATGAAAACCAAAAAACAGGGACCTCAGACCCCCTCTCAAGGCCCCATGCCTAAAAAACAGATGCTCAAAATGGCTGAGGATTTGATTACTCTTATCAGGGGTTCTCAACTCCCCTCTGACAAAAGGCCCAGATTACAGGAAGACTACCCTTCCTCAGATCAAGCCTCTATTACCTCTGAACATTCTGAGGACCAGGATTATGCCTATTCTCCTTTCGAAGACTCTGATGCAGAGGAGTCTATTCCCTCGGTCTCCCCCCCTGAGGACTACTCTTTTGGGGAAACCCTACATACATTGAGGGAACACTTTCACTGGGAAGGCTAAGATTACTCAGATTCCAAGAAAAGGCTCAGGGATTTTCTTTTGCTCCCCCAGCATAGGCCCCTGGCTATCCCTCCTGTTTTAGATATATTGGATGATGTGTACACAGAAGCCAGCCTTAATCCAGATTCTTTGCCTCCAGCTCCTGTTAAACCAGACAGGTATTACTGGGTTCCTGATTCACACCAGTTCCTATACAAAAGCCATTCTGCTGACCCAGAAACTATTTCACAGGGTCCCAAGGGAATTAAGGCCTCTACTGCTAAAAACCCATTACCTTTAGAGAGAGATTCCAGAGCTTTGGAAAGGTGGGGGGGAAATGGTGTACACCTCGGCCACTTTAACCATGAGGGCATTAAACTTGTCAGTTCCATATGTTAAAGTATCAACAGTTTTTGTTATCTTAGTTGAAAAGCAAAATGACACAACCAGAACAACCAGATTTAAAAGAGTTGCAGGATTTGTTGCATGATGCAGAGCAAGTGGGTAAACATACCTTGCAGTGTGGTTTTGATGCTTTAGGGGCCTCATGTAGAGCTGCTGTTACGGGGTCTGTTATACGTAGACATGCTTGGCTCAAAGAGCAAGCCTTACCAGATCATGTCAAAGCTAAATTATTAGATGCACCTCTTCAAAAAGATGTATTGTTTGGTGTTGAAGCTGAGGAGGTACTAAAGAAAATGGAGGAAAAAGCGAAATCAATGCAAACAGTGAAAGATTTCCTGCAGGTACAACCTCCACGTTTCAGCAGAAGCTGGCCTTCAAAAAATTGGTCCTTTCCAGCCTCGGACAGACCTCAACGGGGCAGATACAGACGGCCAAGGGGTAGAGGGCAACCTTAAGGATCTTTCAGAGCCAGACAGTGGCAAGCACCAACCTCAAGAGGTGGAGAAGATAGATCGCAGTCATTTAGAAAACAGACACAATGACTTCCCCCTTTACCTGCCAAGCAAAGCTTTAATGGCAGCACCTTTGGGCGGAAAACTGGCATTATTCCCAAAAAATTGGCATATTGTTACAAAGGACAAATGGATTCTGGACATTATAGACAGAGGCTGCAGGTTCCACTTTCACACCCTTCCAAAAATGAGAGGCATGCCAAACCTGCCACAAAATCAAAGGGCAGAGGCACAAAAACAAATTTCAGCTCTCATGGACATGAAAGCGATTCAAGAGGTACCTGCAAAAGAACAAGGTCAAGGGTTTTATTCCAGACTATTCCTGGTACCAAGGAGACAAAGATTGGAGACCTATCTTAGACCTATCCATCCTAAACACATATTTACAGGTACCAAAATTCAAGATGCTCACATTACAGCAGCTTCTTCCCATGTTGGGCAAGGAGTCTTGGCTGGTAACATTGGACCTCAAGGAGGCATACCTAAATGTCCCTATCAGACAAGATTGCAGAAGATACCTCAGATTTTTTGCAGGTTCAACCCATTATCAATTTTCTGCATTGCCCTATGGCTTATCTACTGCGCCCAGAGTGTTTACGAAATGCCTGGCATCAGTAATCGCCTTCTGCAGACTACAAGGAATACAAATCTACCCATGTCTGGATGACTGCCTGATCCAAGCGGACAGCAAGGACATACTTCTGAAACACCTGGCGTTTGTAATAAAACTGTTGAACTTTCTAGGATACATAGTCAACAAAAAGAAATCAAAACTAATACCCTCTCAACAAATAATTTTCCTGGGTGCCAGCTTGAATACAACCACCCAGATGGCCTACCTCACGCCAGACAAACAAGGGCAACTGTCTCAATACTTCAGCAAAATGGCAACCTTCACCAGGCTGACTGCAAGGAGAGTCCTGCAGGCTCTGGGATTCATGGCATCTTGCATCCTACTAATCCCATGTGCAAAGCTGCATATGAGGAAACTTCAGTGGTACCTAAAAAACTTATGGTCTCAACACAGCCACAGCTTGGAAACAATTATACCACTCATTCCATGCCTTCAAAAGGAATTTCTGTGGTGGGCTTAAGCAATGCCAAAGAAACATAGGTCTCCCTTTCTGTGTACCTCAAGCAACTCAAATCATCACAACGGATGCCTCAGACTACGCCTGGGGAGCACACATGACAGATCAGTGCATTCAGGGAAAATGGACCCAAAAAGAGAAGCACTTACACATCAACCAAAAGGAAATGCTAGCCGTGCAAAATGCTATTATGGCCTTCAAAGATCTACTGCATCCAGGCCAGCTATTGATAAGGACAGACAACACCACAGTGATGTGGTACATAAACAAACAGGGGGGAACTCATTCATACCCCCTTTTCAGGCAAGCCATGACCCTATGGAACACAGCACTGGAATTGCAAATTCAACTACAGGCAGAATTCCTGCCAGGAAAGGAAAACACACTGGCAGACAGCCTAAGCAGAAATATGACAGATCCACACGAATGGAAGTTGCATCCTCAAGTTTTCACAAAGATAACTCGGGCATGGGGACAGCCAGACATAGATCTCTTTGCTACCCACAGAAATTACCAGTTGAAAAAATTTTGTTCAAGGACCTATCATCCACAGGCCTGGAAAGTGTACGCACTTTCTTTCAGTTGGACAACATTGACAGTCTATGCCTTTCCGCCTCTTCCTCTGCTGCCCAAAGTTCTATTAAAAGCCAGAGCAGAGAGGCCGAAAATGATTCTCATTGCTCCAGACTGGCCAAGACAACACTGTTACCCGCTCCTGAAGAGCCTGACACATTTCCCACCATGGATCCTACCTCTAGTCCCTCTTCTGTTGTCCCAGCACAACTACAAGACTCATCGCAGCCAGCTCAAAACCCTAAATCTAGCTGCATGGAGAATTCCTTGATTTCCCAACAGACCCTCCTCTCCAAGGAGGTGCAGGATGTCATCTTGGAGGCCAGAAGACCTTCTACTAGAAAAGCCTATTCCGCCAAATGGAAACGATTTTGTGCCTGGAATCAAGAAAAGGGCCAAAATCCTTGGGTAATAAATTTACCTCAAATTTTACAGTACCTAGCTGAGAATGTTAAACAGTGGACTTTCCTTCTCCTCCATCAAAATCCACGCTTCAGCCATTTCTGCACAATACAACACAGATCCTCCTTTATTCTCTCATCCTCTCTTAAGACAATTCCTCAGAGGGGCAAAGAATATAAAACCCCCAAGGAAACCACCAGTCCCTGCTTGGGACCTCAACTTCGTATTGGAAAAGCTGACCCTTTCTCGCTTCGAGCCAGCTGCTTCAACAGAACTACAATGCTTGTCATGGAAAACAGCCTTTCTTCTGGCTATCACCTCAGCATGCAGGGTTTCGGAGCTACAGGCCCTCATGGCTGTGCAACCTTTCATCATTTTCCATCAGGACAGAGTTTCCTTACGAACCAACCCTACCTTTATGCCAAAGGTAGTATCCAGTGTAGCTTTGAATCGGACTATCCACTTACCTACCTTTTATCCTAATCCACAAAACAAAGGGGAAAGACTACTACATTCCTTGGACATTCACAGACAACTTCGTTATTACTTGGACAGGACAAAGCCATTCAGGCAATCTGAGCAACTCTTTGTGTCCTATGCTACAGGTGCTCAAGGAAAGGCTGTCTCCAAACAGACAATCTCAAAATGGATAGCCCACTGCATACGCTTTTGTTACTCATTTCATGGAAAAACTGTGCCTACAAGCATCAGATCCCACTCCACCAGGGCCACAGCTACCTCTGCAGCTTTCCTCAGGGGGGTTCCTACCAAGGACATTTTGGAAGCAACCACTTGGAGTTCAGTGCACACTTTATCCAAAAACTATCACCTTCCACTATACTCTAAATCTAGAGCGGGATTTGCCACAGCAGTCTTGCAGGGCATCCTTGCTCCTCCTAGCTCCACTTAGTGCCTGCCACCCCTACTTAGCTTTGGGATTCTTCCCATCTGTAATGACTGCAGCTGTATGCACGAGGAACAGAGTGCAGTTTTGTACCTACCATAAATGTAGATGTTCGAGTGCTCATACAGATGCAGTCCAGGTTACCCCCTCTCTGTCCCCTCTTGGGACAGGCCTTATGACAAACACCTTCTCATACATCCTATTTGGGGTATTCTTTTATGGTGTATTTGCTTGCAACTACTATTTTTTGATTATTCTATATTGCATGATTACATAAATTTATGTTTTGCCTTCCTTCTGGGGGCACCTGACATCTGGGGCAAGAAAAACTGAAGAAGATGGCGTCGGCTGCCTCTTTTATACCCCTGCCGCACTGACCTCAGGGAAGAAGCGACGACAACTGACGTCGGACCTAGACTTTGGAATTCGGCCGACCGAGGACCCGCCTGACGGCAGGATAACCCATCTGTAATGACTGCAGCTGTATGAGCACTCGAACATCTACATTTATGGTAGGTACAAAACTGTACCTTACCTTCTCCTCCTGACTAGTTACACCAGTTTTGAGATGAGAGAGCTCAGCCTCCAGTGAACCTGTTTGGAGGAGGAGAGGGTTGTCCGTGTACATGAGACAGTTGTAACATTGCCTCAAAATTCCCAAATTCACCAGCTGGACTGGAGAGGAAACCATTGACTGACCTTTGGACAAGCTAGAGTAATATAGGGAAAATTAATTTAAGACGGACCAATAGAGGACAGGGTAATCGTAGAGAGTATAAGAGTAAGTAGTGCTTATGGTTTAATAGTGCTAACTTGTAGGATTACTTAATTGGGGCAGTGAAGGGCCTTAGAATGAGAATATGGTGTTTAAATTGAGAGATAGAGCAGTTCTAAGGGGAAAAGTGAAGAGCAGACTTTGTGGAGCCAGGAATAGCTTAAACCCAATTAGGCGGCGCTGCCCGCTGTTGCGCTATGCACAAAATGAAAGGGTTTTAAGAGAGGAAGATGAAGGAGTTTGAAATTGACCCAAAATGGCCAATAAAACTACAGTTTCAAGTCAGTAACCACTCCCACAGGGGCAGGCAGGCTGCTCAATGTTTTTCACTGCCACTGATCAACAGAGAGACTTCCTTTTAGCCCAAGCAAAAAATGGCCTCCAAGAAACTTACAAACAGTTCAAGAACAGCAAGCCTTTAACTGAACTTTTTTAAATCTCAGAAAATTGGGAAAAAGCAAGATTTTTTTGTTTTTTTTCAGAGATAGCAGAGGTTCACAAGTATCAACAAGTTATAACAGTGCAGTAAATGACCCCACACAAGAGTGCTTGGCCAAAGACAGATAAAATGCAAGTTTTGAGAAAAAAAAAAAGATTTTAAAAATAAGTGCAAACAGGAAATTCAGTAAAAAGCTCTAGGTTGTGCTCTAAATACAGTTACTAATGCAGAAATCAAGTTTAACAAGCCAGAAAATGCTCAAAATAGGCGGCTATGCAGAAAAACTTAGCAAATAAACAGAGGAAAAATACTTAATCTCAAAAGTGGCTCCTTTCTTCTCTCAGCATTTTCTCCTCTTGGTGGGTGCTTCACCAACAGCCAACAAGCCTGAAAAGACGCCAAAACCACGAGGCAACCAGGTTTTAAGAGAGGAAGATGGAGTTTGGAATTGACCCAAAATGGCCAATAAAACTACAGTTTCAAGCCAGTAACCACTCCCACAAGGGCAGGCAAGCTGCTCAATGTTTTTCACTGCCACTGATCAACAGAGAGACTTCCCTTTAGCCCAAGCAAAAAGTGGCCTCCAAGAAACTTACAAACAGTTCAAGAACAGCAAGCCTGTAACTGAACTTTTTTAAATCTCAGAAAAGTGGGAAAAAAGCAAGATTTTTTTGTTTTTTTGTTTTTTTCAGAGATAGCATAGGTTCACAAGTATCAACAAGTTATAACAGTGCAGTAAATGACCCCACACAAGAGTGCTAGGCAAAAGACAGATACAATGCAAGTTTTGAGAAAAAAAATGATTTTAAAAATAAGTGCAAACAGGAAATTCAGTAAACAGCTTGGCATGTTTGACCAGACTTGTTTTTATCAGATTTTGGCTTCTGTTTATAAAAGGAAATACTTGTAAAGCTTAAATTTTCCATAAACTGACACCAGTAAGTATCAACAGTGAATGTTTGCCTCAGTAGCTTCAGCATAGGAAAAGCGTGAGGTTCATTGACTTCAGTATAAGATGCACCACACAGCATCCTTAAAAGGTGACATCATCAAGTGATAGACTATATTTATTTAAAACAGTTTACAAAGTTTTTTATTAAATGTCTTAAAAACACTAGGACCAGCCTTGGGGGGGTGGGGTTCAGGGAGGTATTACAGCATTTACCTAAACAGATGCTGTGATGCATATATGAATATCAGAAACTCAATTTAGCATTTCCTTCGCACTTTTTTATATTAAACGAGTGAGACTGTCTTTTAAAGAAAGTAAATACTCCAGGTGAAACTGAAGCTGGAGGTGACAAGCAAAAGATTAATTTTTTCTTACATGTTAAATAGTAGTGGATGTTTAATTACTGTGGTTACTACTCCAGCATGGACTCCTTCCCACCTTCCCTTTTGTCCATTCCTTTTCTAGTGAGGAAAAGACAAAAAGTATATATAGTGCACATTATTACATTTCCATTATGATTCTAGAAATTATGGGCATTAGATGTGTCAGGAGACCATTGCTGACCTGTAAATCTGACATGTTCCATAGGCTACTATCACCTTTCTCCCTGGTGTCGGTCTGACTTTTTCAGCATAGGAAGAGACCACTCCATGAAGTGAATGTTCAGGGCTCTGAAAGTTAGGCCAGAAAGTTGGACTTTTGTCTATTGTGAACTCCTCCTTAACTGCAGCTGTCTCTTATTCCTTGATCCTCCCAAATGGGAAGTGTGTAGCTATTGCAAATCTTGAATCCATTTTGCTGTGTAGAGCGTCTCTCCACGGCAGTAGTTAACACTATTTCGGTTGTTTAAAGTCTAAGCAGGTATGAACTGCCCCTTCTGACAGCTGTCATTTCTTTCTAGTAACCATTCCACTGCCATTGCCCCTATGAGCTTTTCTCACTCCAGTCCCACTCTTTGGATCTTGAGAACCCACTGCTCATGCTGGAAACCTCAAAGTAACAAAAGATGAACTCTAGCAACTTTCCATCCCTACCCTAATTGCAGTGACTTTGCTTAGCGTAACCCAAACAAAAATAAAATGCCAATGTTCAAACAGCAAGGCAGAGGGAACGTTCTCAAATGTAATTCAGAGCTGAAATAAAATTATCTTGCTGCTAGTTTACTCGCATTAGCCCTCTCACCAATTAGACTATAAACATTAACATATAAAAGACTTCACTCTTATTTTAAAACTGAAGTTTTCCATTTGAATATATACCTAAAATGGCATGGAGCATATCTGAAGATTGTAAACCCTTACCTCAAGCAGAGCATAAATTGTGAACACAGGCTAATTTGCTCTTGGGTTTCATAATAAATTCCCTTATCTAAGGACAAACTTAAATTTTGACCATAGCATTACCCTGCCCCCCCCCAATTCTGTGTGCTAGATCCCCAACCTTCCTACTAAGAAAACACCCTTATAAAGCAAAACTCATCATCTACCATCAAATACGCAAAAAAACTAACTTCAACCCTCTCTCCTTCAACTCATCCCTAAAAGACTGTAACTAGCAACCTCTAAAATACCTCAAACTAGATGAAGCAGTTGACTACTTTAATAAAACATTCCTAAGCATCCTTAATTACCACGCCCCCATAAAACGTTCCCGAACTAGAGCCCAACCACCCCCATGACTACAAAAAAACACCAAGTCTGAAATTAAAAACCGGGATAAAGCCTGGGACAACTGGCGCAAAACCAAAACCCCCTCTACTAGGCAAAAATTCCTAGAACTATGCAATAGAAACAAAAAGCTTTTAAAACAGGGCAAAATCCAATACTACCAGTCTGCCCTTACCTCCTCCCAACCTAACCCCAAACAATTCTGGTCCTCAAACTCCATCCTCCACCCAGGTAAAATAAGTACACCCACTCCTAACTTAACTCGCTCCTCCGAAAATATTGCTACCTCTTTCAACAATCACGTCACAAAAAACCATACTATCACTAGCTAGACAACACAACCCCCCCATAAACTCACACCATCAACTAACAATCTCCCCATTAGCTTCTCTTTCTCTCATGTTCCTACCTCCAAAGTAAAACAACTACTAACTAAACTTAAAACCACCAGATTAACAGCAGACAACCTCCCAAGTGAAATATCAACTTGCAGCTGATGCTCTAGCCTACCCCGTATAACTCTTGATTAACATATCTCTGTTAGAAAGTTATGTTCCCACACTATGGAAAGTCTCTCACATCATTCCCTTACACAAAGGAGGCCCCTCCACAGATCTAACCAATTACTGCCCCATAGCTATTCTCTCACCACTCTCCAGAATACTAGAGAGAGATGCATTCATTCTCAAGTCTCAGATCACCTCCTTGCTAACAACCTCCTCTCCAACACACAACACGGTTTCCGACCTAACCATAGCACCACCACCGCCTTACTCTCTTTCTCTAACACTATCCTACAAAATAAAAATGCAGGTGATCTCTCCTCAGCTACCTTCCTTGACCTCTCTAAAGCTTTAGACATGGTCCCACACAAACAACTCATCTCTCTTCTCAATAACCTATCCTTCTCTCAACCAGTAATCAACTGGTTTCAGAGTTACCTATCTAACCGCCAACAAGCAGTTGTTTTGGTAGGACAACCTACCCCCCCCCCCCTACTACCAGTCTCCATATGGATTCCCCAAGGGTCCATCATGGGACCCCTGCTCTTCTCTATTTTCATCAATAATCTAACCTCAGCCACAACACATGGCACACTCATACAATACGCATATGACTCAATCATCATCTGCACAGCCCACTCTCTATCCGAACTGCAAAAAGTCATATAGGAAGCATTTTCTTCTATTGAAACTTGGTTATCTGATGCCCAACTAATACTCAACCCAAACAAAACAAAATTACTAATCTTCAAACCCACCAAACTTACCCTAGACAGCTCTCACTTTAACATCACAGCAAAAGACACCACCACCATCCATCCTACAGAACAAACCAAATTACTAGGAGTACAAATAGACAATAAACTGAACTTTGACAATCACATTTCCATGACCATTAAAAAAGAGCACAAAAAACTAGGAGCATTATATAGAAATCAGCAACTACTTACCAAAGCAGCTAACATTTCGGTAGCAAATTATCTTATCTCTACCCTACTCTACTCTTCTCCAATATTTACTAACTTTAGACAATGCAACCTAAATAAGCTCGAAACCTTCTACAACAAAATCGCCAAATTCACCACAGGGGCTTCCTACGATACTCACCACTGTCTCTCACTATCAGAACTGGGCTGGCTAGAGCTCCTCCACCTCCTTCAATGGTACCAACTCGCACTCGCCCACAAACTAATAAATCAACCACTAAAAGTCCCATCCCTCCAGAATCTACTCCAACCCTACATGGCCACGAGACTACGAAGATCCAGCCACAAAAACATCCAACAAGTCACAAGAGCCATTAACTCTGCTGGAGAAGCATTACCCTC
>NC_056744.1:692099668-692145115 GCF_019279795.1 Protopterus annectens | reverse complement strand
ACATACTGAACAGTCATGATAAATAAGTAGCATTTGAGTCTTTACCTTTTCCCCAAGAGATGAAACAAAATAAACAGGTCTTTGTACCAGTGGTTTGTCGTTGGTTTTTCTAGTTGGCCCTTGAGCTGTCTGCATGGTAATCAAAAGTACAACTTTAAGTGTGGAATGCATGCTTCCTTTTTACCTCTTCCACACACTTGCCATTGTGTAACTTGACTCTTAACTCCTTTATGATCATCCCTAGGAATAAGCAGGCACACTATATAGTAGGCCCTAAGAATTACAGTAATATTCTGGCTTCTAGTTTTTCTGAGTGACATTCATTTACATCATCATCAGCAGCAAAGGAAGGGAGGAGAACACATACAGACACATAATTAGCATGTTAATGATCTGTATAGTAAAAGTGTCCCTGTTCCCCCTGGAGACTGTTTAGGTGGCTAGGTTTGGGCTTAGCAACTATTGTGTCCCTGTTAACTTACTAGTCCGCTTATTGGTTTGGAGTTTCTCTGCTGATGAACAAACCTGCTGTTGTCAGTGTCTTCTGAATTTCTCTTCCAATCTTCTGTCTCTCCTTATTGCCATTCAGATGGTATGTGCTGCAGAAAGTCTCTTGATTCAGATACTGCTCAGTGTGGGACTTCTGTCCAACTCAAGGGGACCACGCAAATGTCTAAAACCTCTGTATTAGTAGTATTCTCCCCCAAATACCTCCAAGCCTTGTTCTGTATACTGCGGCCACTAATGTAGCTGAAGCACAGTGTTTGCTTTGCCATGTTTAGCTTGCCCTAACACCATGCTACAATCATCTTTCCTCCAATGTATCTTTCTGCCTACTTGCATCTTGTAGATTGCCCCTTGTATTTTATTACTAGTATCTGAGGATAGACTATTTTTCTGCAAGTATGTCTTGTATTCCAGTTCAAGGGGTTGAACTGCTTCTTACATGCTTATTTCTGGAGACAAGTACTCCTGTAATCAAATTATATGCCTCATTACATCTATGCCCTGTAGCACACCCTGCTGTGTATGACAGCCATAATTTTAACTTTCAAATAATGCCTTCCCTACTATGAGCCTGTCCAGTTGCAACTGGATATCTGTGGGGGTGATCAGACTCCACACTGCTTTACTGTTTCAGAAAAGGTACAGCTTTCTTGCCTTCTAGAACTTCATGTAGTCTGACCACACAGCGGTTAGCATGTTAACTCTGCTTTGTTTGCACTTTCCCATCTCTTTCTGTATTAATGCCTTTATTAATACTAATTTTTTTCCCATATGTTAAGTTATTTTTCCTTGAATGGAGAGGCATTCATTGTGAGCCACAAAGAAAGCCTCCATTATTTTTTATGCTCTTTTACTTCAGCTGACGTACTGTTAAGCCCACCAAGACCATTACAAAGGCTAGCAGCTTCCACATCCATTATGGAGAGAATTATATCTGTTTTTACCTTACTCTGTTACACAAAGGAATAGAACTTTGTACCTGCTGTTTTTATTCTCAAACTGTCCTTCAGAATACAGATGATAATATTAAATTGATAATTTCTGGCAGGAGCTCTAGAAAAGGACTTTCACGCTCATTTAGCTCAGTGGCAGCCCTCCTTACTGACCTCCAGTTTGAGCCAGCCCATATGTTTCCTCTTCATTTCCCAGCCTTTTCCAGCCTGGGAGACTTTTATTCACTCAAGGTGTGTATAGATCATTGTAGTACATTATCAGTGCACCTGCATCCTTAAGGAAGGATGCCTGTCTCTATTTTGTTAGTGGTGAAAATTGCAAGAAGGTCAGTAGTAAAAGCTTTTCTAAGTAGCTAGCCAAAATGTCTAATCTTGTTTCATGAGAAGCTAAAAAGATCCATGTTGTGTGCTCATATGCCATTCTCTGTTGTGGATGATCTCTATCTCTATGCCTTCTTCAGAAATGCTCCTTTGTTGTTGTTTATGCAGTTCTTTGTTGGTTTTCGTTATGTAAGCCACATCTGGTCTTGTAGACCGAGTTCTGTTTCTATTTCCAGTGTTTCCTTTCATTCTGATATCCTGAAGGGCATTGCTTCTTGAGATTCTCCACTCAGGGAATCCACTGCTACTTGTTGTTGTTGTTTGTTATTTGACTTTTCCCGGTTAGGGGTCGCCACAGCGGAACTCCGGTCTGCTAATGACTGGCATTAGATTTTCACGAACGCAGAGGTGCCAGCTCGATGTTCAACCTTCAGCAAATGCACGCCCATTTACGCACATCTTTCGAACGCCCACCCAACTGCGGGGAGGGCATACAGACTCCACACAGAAGGCACTCCCCGCATTCCAGCCGAGAATCGAACAGGAGAACCTCTACCACCAAAATTGTAGCTAGAGGTTCTTAAAGTAAGTTGCAGTAGTTTTTCAGGGAAATTACATAATGGTACATTTTTGGGATGCAAACTTTAGTTATCAATGCATTCTACCGCATATACATTCTTTTCTTGTCATTGTTCCTACTGTTCAGCCCTGCAAGTGGCATTGTGGTTTCCAGCTGGCATAAGATTTCTTTTTGATATGGGTATATCAGGAGTGAGCTTACTGTCTTTTTCAGGGCCTGTATCTAGTGCAGAGTCCAAGCTTGCAGTTCTGTAGAGAAGAGTTACTGTAGTGCCATAGTGTCTGGGAGGCAGAGTCTTTGAAATTCCTGCTTCCAGTGCTCAAGTCTTGAAAATGTATCATGGCGAGTACCTTACAAAGTGGTTGTTTTACATTGTGAATTCTTACTTGAGTACATACTTTTACTTTATGGAGAAAAATATGTATTTGCATAATTTTGTTTCTGTTCTGTCTCATTTCTGTAGAGCAGGCAGTTTATAACAGACCACGACCAGCAGACAAAACTCGGACTAAAGAAGGAAATGACAGTATGGAAGCATACCAGCTTGCTCATCGTCTGCAAAGCATGGTGAGTATAGCATTAAAACTGGTGTAGCTGGTACAAGAAGGTGTTGCAGAGGTTTATTTAGGTCACTATTGCAGTAATCCTGATTACTGGGAGGAGACCCGTCTTCTGACCTGACTTTCAAGGTTCAGCACACTTCCACCTCTAGCTGCGCTGAACCTACCAACATTATAGATGTCAGAACATCCCCAGTACAATACTGATATCAGGCCAAGCCATGTTAAATCTTTCTTACCACAGTTCTCGGCAAATACACTGTCATTGTTTCCATACTCATTCATGGTTCAGCCTACTCTGAAGTGCAGAACAAAGAAGTATCCCATTGGGCATCTTCCTCATCATTAATTTTGTCTGAAAATTTGTGTTTGTAGATTTTGCAGTCAGACTTGCAATGTTTACTTAGTGTGATACCTGTCTGTATATTAGGATATGTCAGGGTCTATGGAAAGCAGTTTCAGTAGTTTGTATCAGACAGATTTCATGTAGAGACCTCCATACACAATGTGTTTTTACTTAGGTCCAGAATATGTTGTTGAGGACCGTAAGGACTCTTAGGAGTTTACCGTAGAATGCTGAGAAGTTGGCAGTGATCCCTCCAAAATTAGTTGAATAAGAAGAAGCTTTATGCCTACACTCATATGACATCCTCAAATTTGTCTTTGACCTTCAGTTTCCCCTAAAAAAGAAGAGATTTAAGGAGAAAGTGAAGAGGAACATGGATGATGCAACTTTAGTGTCTGTCATTCCATTAAGGCTCCAGGATGTAGACCTCAGTGAGAGTTCTTCTTAGCGACTCCCCCACCCCCTTACTGTACCTCTCAGATTTCCAAGACCTCTAACAGAGCCCTTTTAAGGACATTGTGACAAGGGAACAGGCACATCCCACTGAGCTAACAACCATAGTTCCTCATTTAAGACTGATGTCTCACTGCATATATCCATGGCCAAAGCTCACTTTTTAGTTTTTAAATTGGAGAATGGGCAACCCACTGTTCTGGTAAAGGAAGGAAAGCATACCTCACTGTGAGATGAAAGCAGAGTTCCCGTTTCACAGGGTTGGACCTTCAAGACAGGTGTCCTAATTAAAATAAGACCGAATGTGAGAGACAACTCACCTGCCCCTGTTTTTGTAGTTGTCTAGTGCACAGACATCTGGTGGGTCCTTTCCTGTCTCCACCCTAACCCAGTCTATTCCTGAATAATGGATCTCTTTACCTAAGTTTTCTTCAGGCTATTCAAAACCTGAAGCCAATCTCTGTTCCATCTCTGTCTGGAATCACTCTTGCAAATGAGAGGGAACCTTTTCGTAGGTGGTACAGGATGACTTATCTGAGTCTGAGATTGAGGATCTGGATTATTCTTCCCACTTCTCTTCCCCATTAGGATACAGCACTGAGACAAACACACTTTGCCTAACTGACAGAGGGCATCTCATTTGGAGACACGATTTGTAAGATGAAAATGTTCTTCCAGTCAGAAGACAAGGATGATTCTAGTGTCCGTAAAAGGTACTTTGGTATATTGGGCCTGGATATCTCTAAATATATGTGTAGCCCTCCTATTTTTGGGGTCCAGATAATGCTTTCCTTGCTGCCTTGAAGGAACTGTTCTCCAAACCCCCTTCTCACAAGAGACTTGACAGATTCTAGCAGTGGTGTTTGTGAGTCCACAAACAGGGCCTAAGATGGTAATGGCTTCCAGTACTTTCCCAAGTGACAAAGAGAGCAAAGTGTTAGACCTGTTTGGAAAGAAGGTATAGAACAGTGGCTACTTTGGCCTTCAAGGCCATAAAGTGTGAGACACACAAGACCAAACCATTTTGTTCTCTTGCATCAAGGAAAATTGGTGAGGTGTCTAATGGTGACCTAAAGGCAAACCTATCAGAACTTCTCCCAGATTTCTAGTCAGTAGGTAAAACACTCAAGTGCAGCATGACAGCAGCTACAAGGTCATTTATAAGAATTCATGTCTGGCTGAGGCTATAGCCTTTGATGGATGATGTCTATGTTTCTCAGTCACCTACTAGATAAAGAGCTGCTGTTTGGGAACCCCACAAGTGAACCATTTATGAAAGTGAAAGAAAAGGGCAAGCAGGTAAAGAAAAGGCAGGCCAGCAAAAGAAAAAGAGCCAGTAGATGAAAAAAATGGTAGTCAGAACATTAAAAAAAAAAAAGCCTTAGGAGCCAGAGGAGTCTTCTACTATCAGGGGAAAAAACATGACTATATTGATCTTCTCCTTCCCTTTCCACAGCCCCTCTCCCTTGTTGGGAAAACTTGTAAAGGGTAAATGGGTATGACAGATCTTATTCAGGGCTTCAGACTACAGTTCTTAAAGAAACTGAAACTGACCGGTATCCCTCAAGTCAAACAGTCAGATTAATCTGAATGCTCATTTTCCAGAAATTCTTTCTACTAGGTGTTCTGTTCAAGATATTTTCTAGTGCCCAGGAAGGATGGGCTGTGGACCTTTCAAATCTCAATGCTTACCTCAAAAACCCCAAGTTTAAAATGCAGTTACTGGCCTCACTGCTACTCCCATTTCCTTGGGCCCTGATAATCATATTAGAACACAAGGATGCCTACCTACACATTCACAAAGACCACAGGAACTTTCTCAAGTTGAAGGCAAGGGGCTTCCTGTTTTTAATTTCTCCAAATTTTTGGAGTTTCTAATACTATGACGGGAATGGACCCCATTCCTAAGTGAAAATGTGCGATTAAAGTTCATGAAATTAGTATTGTTTCACTATTTAATGTCGGCCACAAGTGTTTTTTGCAGCACCCACAATGTGCCCAGTAATGACGATTCCTGCAATTCGTATGGAGTTACATGTATTGGTAGCATATTTAAATAGGATTGTAGCCTCCTTTTTTGTAAGACCCATTGCTCCTACTACTATTGGAACAATCTGGGTATCTTTCTTCCACATTGCTCTCATTTCTGTTGCAAATCCTGATATTTTATGACTGTGTGTCTCTGTACACAGGACACTGTAGTCACTGGGTGTGACTATTTCAATGTTCAATGCTACTTTTTTCTTCTTTTCCTGGACCACTGTATCTGGTTTTCTAGCATCTGTCTTTTGAGGTGTTGGTAATTGGGTGATCCTGTGTGATGTAGACTTCATTTTCTTTGATGCTTTTTGGCTCATATTGCCAGTGATGTTCATCGTGTTACACTGCTGCAGTCATCACACTTGGGTTATCCTGCTGTCAGGCGGTGCCGCAGTCGGCCAGAGTTCCAAAGTCTTGGTCCGGCGTCGGTTGCTGTCGCTTCTTCCCTGACGTCAGTGCACCAGGGGTATATAAGAGGCATCCGACACCATTTTCTTCAGTCTTTCTTGCCGCGCGGTGGCCGAAGCAGAAGCAGTTCGCAAGTGCCAGTCGGCCAACTCCTGAAATTTTCAAATCGAATTTCAGACCGAAGTCTTCAATAAAGCTAAGTACCCCCATTGGGGAACCTTTTCTTACCTCAGCCCGATGTCAGAAAAAGTTAACAATTGCATTTCTTGTGGGACTTTCATTCTTATTGTATTCCTTGCCTAGGCCCAGACCACGACGTCACAGGTTGTCGGTTTTGTGCTAGGTTTAACAAACGAACTATTAAACGTCTGTTTGATTTCGCCCGACATTATTTTGGTAGGAAATTTAATTATACCATGCCGTCAGAGCAACAGATGACCGGAATGCATAAAAAACGTAAAGATAAGGACAGGTAGCCGAGACCCAAACCAGACTCAGAGGCCTCTGCTAGGCCAGTCGCTGGTTCTCTGGTTTTCAGTGAGGTGCCTACGCAGCCCCTGACGACCGCTGATTTAGAACCCCAGGCGGCATCTGATTCTCAAGCGGAGATTGCTAGGCCTCCACAACCTTTATCTTTAGGCCCTTCCAATTCCATGGCTGAAGGTGCAGTTGAAACGCCTTCACTTGCAGAAGGTGTCTTCAGACCGACTACACTCACTATTAAATCCTATGCAAAGCTGAAAACTCCTTTAAAAGCAAAGAAGACTGTACAGCAGTCTCCAGTACAAGGCCCCATGCCTAAGAAACAGATGCTTAAGATGGCTGAAGACTTAATTACCCTAATTAGGGGTTCCCATCCCCCTCCTGATAAAAGGCCTAGACAGGAGGAGGACTACGCTTCCTCTGACCAGGTTTCAATTTCCTCAGATTCTTCTGAGGAACAGGAATACTCTTTTTCCCCCTTATGAAGACTTTGATGCTGAAGAGTCTATTCCTTCAGCATCTCCCCCAGAAGACTACTCTTTTGGGAAAACTTTACATACCATGAGGGGATCATTTCCACTGGGAAGGCCAGGGTTACTCTGATTCTAAGAAAAGGCTCTGAGAGTTCCTTTTACTACCCCAGCACAGACCACTTGCTATTCCACCTGTGTTAGACATTGTGGATGATGTTTATTCAGAATCTAGCCTTAACCCAGATTCACTACCTCCTGCACCAGCCAACCAGACAAATACTACAGAGTCCCTGACTCACACAAAGTCCTATATAAAAGTCCTGTTGCTGACCCAGAAACCACTTCCCAGGGTCCCAAAGGGGTTAAGGCCTCTATTCCTAAAAATCATGTACCCTCTGAAAGGGATACTAGAGCACTAGACAGATGGGGAAAGAAAGTATATACCTCAGCTACTCTAGCTATGAGGGCCTTAAATTGCTAGTTTCACATGCTGAAATATCAACAATATTTGATGTCTCAATTAAAACAAAAAATGATCACACATACAGAGCAGCCTGATTACAAGGAAATGCAAGATTTGTTGCATGCAGCTGAACAAGTGGGAAAACATACTTTGCAATGTGGATTTGATTCATTGGAAGCTTCTTGTAGAGCAGCAGTGACAGGGTCTGTCATACGTAGGCATGCTTGGTTAAAAGAACAAACTTTACCCGATCATGTTAAAGCAAAGTCATTGGATGCATCTTTACAGCAGGATGTTTTATTTGGTGTAAAAGCAAAATAGGTTTTAAAGACAACTGACTCAATACTTCAAAATGATGGCAACAAAGACCCAACTCCCTACAAGAAAAATTCTGCAGGCCTTGGGATTCATGGCATCTTGCATACTACTAATACCATATGCAAAACTGCATATGAGGAAATTACAATGGTACCTGAAAAGCGTATGGACTCAACACAGACACAGCTTGGAAACAATAATACCACTCATTCCCTGCCTTCAACAGGAGTTTCTATGGTGGGCTCAGGCATGTCACCTCAACAAGGGTCAGCCTTTTACCTTACCCACAGCCAGGCAAACTATAACAACAGATGCATCCGATTATGCCTGGGGAGCACACATGGCAGGACAGTGTATTCAGGGCAAATGGTCTGCAGATCAAAGGCATCTACATATCAATCAAAAAGAGATGCTAGCTGTACAAAATGCCCTAACAGCTTTCAAGGACCTCCTGCATCCAGGACAGCTCCTAATAAAGACGGACAACACCATAGTGATGTGGTACATAAACAAGCAAGGGGGCACACATTCCTACCCCCTATGCAGGCAAGCAGTGACCTTGTGGAACACAGCACTGACCTACCAAGTTCAGCTACAAGCACAATTCCTGCCAGGAAAGAAAAACACATTGGCAGACTATCTAAGCAGAAACATCATAGATCCTCATGAGTGGAAACTAGAACCACAAGTATTCGCAATGATAACTCAAAAATGGGGGGCCCAGACATAGATCTGTTTGCCTCCCCCCAAAACTACCAACTACGGAAATTTTGCACAAGGACATACCACACACTAGCTTGGAAAGTGGACACCCTCATTCAGTTGGAAAACATCAACAGTGTATGCCTTTCCTCCACTGCCTCTTCTGGCAAAGGTGCTGCTGAAAGCCAGATTAGAGAGGCCACAAATTATACTCATTGCTCCAGACTGGCCATGCCAACACTGGTATCCAATACTAAGGAACATGGCTCCAGGCCCACCATGGATTTTACCTCAAATTCCTCACCTGCTCACTCAGCAAAACCATCAGATTCTACACAGACAGCTCAAGACTTTAAATCTGGCTGCATGGCAAATTACCTAAACAACCAGTCAACACTCCTCTCTAAAGCTGTTAATGGATGTCATTCTGGTGGCCAGGAAGCCCAGCATCAGGAAAGCCTATTCAGACAAATGGAAAAGATTCTGCGCCTGGAACCAGGCTAACGGCCGAAATCCCCTTGTCCCAAATATTCCTCAGATACTACAATATTTAACTGAGATGTTGCACAAAGGACTTTCCTTTTCATTTATTAAGATCCACGCCTCAGCTATTTCAGCTCAATACAACACGGATCCTCCTATATTTTCACATCCATTACTAAAACAGTACCTCAGAGGGGCTAAGAGCATAAGACAGCCCCGGAGAGCACCAACACCAACTTGGGATCTCAACTTTGTTTTGGAAAAACTTACACTACCGCCCTTCGAACCAGCTTTTACAGCTGATTTACAGTTTCTGTCATGGAAAACTGCCCTGCTGCTATAAATAACTTCAGCACAAAGAGTCTCAGAGCTACAGGCCCTAATGGCAGTGGAGCCTTTCATCATTTTTCATCAAGACAGAGTCGCTTTACGAACTAACCCTTCCTTTATGCTAAAGGTGGTATCCAGTGTGGCCCTAAACCAAACCATTAATTTGCCCAACTTTTATCCAAACCCGCAGAACAAAGGGGAAAGGCTCCTACACTCTTTGGACATTCACAGGCAATTACGTTACTACTTGGATAAAACTAAGGCTTTCAGAAAACCTGACCAGCTCTTTGTATCCTATGCTGCAGGATCACAAGGAAAGGCTATCTCAAAACAGACCATTTCAAAATGGAAAGGACATTGTATCCATTTCTGCTACACACACCATGGGAAACCTGTACCTGGTAACATTAGGCCCCATTCCACCAGAGCTACAGCAACATCAACAGCTTTCCTCAGAGGGGTACCAACCAAGGATATTTTGGAGGCTGCAACTTGGGAGTTCAGTGCACACCTTCACCAAGCACTATCACTTACCTCTATACTCTAAAACCAGAGCTGGCTTTGCCACTGCAGTTCTGCAGGCCCTACTAGCTTCTCCAAACCCTGTTTAGTTCCACAGCCCATCCTTAGCTTTGGGATTCAACCCAAGTGTGATGACTGCAGCAGTGTAACACGATGAACATAGTACAGGTTTGTACCTACCATAAATGTAGATGTTCGAGTGTTCACACTGCTGCAGTTTAGGTTACCCTCCCTCCATCCCCTCTGACCTAGATGAACTTTTCTGTACCTTTCTATCCTGTACAACCTTTGTGGTGTATTTGCTTGTAACTGAAGGTATTCCTTTTCTACGTTTTATTAGCAATGTGTATTGCCTACCTACTTGGGGGTACCTGACATCTGGGGCAAGAAAAACTGAAGAAAATGGCGTCTGATGCCTCTTATATACCCCTGGTGCACTGACGTCAGGGAAGAAGCGAACTCTGGCCAACTGCAGGGACTGCCTGACGGCAGGATAACCCAAGTGTGATGACTGCAGCAGTGTGAACACTCTAACATCTACATTTATGGTCGGTACAAAACTGTACTTTTTTCAGCCACTTCAATACCATAATGTTTGCACAATCCCCAGTGCAACAGTCTCGCCCTATTATGCTTTTCAGTATACAGTCCATTAGCATGTCGCAAGCTGCAATGAGGTGTGCAACTGTTTCCAATTCTGTTTTACAAAGCCTACATTTGTCTGTTTCTCCCACATGCTCAATGGACTTTGTAAACCAACATCTACGTAACCCACCATCTTGGACCGCCAATATTAACCTTTCATCTCTTGGTTTAAATTCACCTCTCCTTAACCATTCCTGCATTTGTTCCTGAGCTACATGAGGTTCTTCCAGAAGATGTCCTTCAAGAATGCAACTGCAGTCCTTACATATGGGTTGTCCTTCCTCAGGCAGCCCTCTGTCGGCCGGATTCCAAAGTCTGGGTCCGGCGTCGGCTGATGTCGCCTCCTCCCCGACGTCAGAGCGGCTGGGGTATAAAAGCATCAGCCGACGCCATCTTCCTCAGTGTTTCTTGCCGTGCGGTGCCCGAAGCAGAAGCAGTTGGCAAGTGCCGGTCGGTCAGCTCCTGTATTTTACGTATCCGAAGTCATCAAAAAGCTAAGTACCCCATTGGGGAACCTTTTCTTGCCTCAGCCGATGTCAGAAAAAACTGAAAAAGTTAATAACTGTTTGTCTTGTGGTAAACAAATACCTCATAAGGACTTCCATTCTTACTGCCTTCCCTGCCTTGGCCCAGACCACAACGTCTCGGCCTGTGCTGCCTGTGCTTGCTTCAATAAGCGCACACTCAGGCGCCGGGCAGAGTTTGCCGAAGACTTTTTTGGTGATAAATATTCTTATACCATGCCGTCGGAACAACCGACACCACATATTTCCAAAAAACGGAAAGACCGGGACCGACATCCTCGGCCCGCAACTTCCACCAACTCCACGCCAAAAACTACCACGAGTGCATCGGTCTCTTCTGAGGCGGTTTTTCCACCGCTCCAGACTGACGACACCGCTTTACCGATCTCTTCGGCCCCTGAGCCTGCGCCGGTGCCGGTTGTTGATTTTCCTCCAGAAACTGAAGCCCAAGATTTGCCTGAGACCATACCGGTGGACAAGGTTACTCCAGCACGTGGGGCGGCTAGGCCCCCTATGTCTGTCTATCAAGGCCTTCACACGTGCTAAGGCTTCCAGCCAGGCTAAGTCTCACCCTCCTAAATCTTTGCCTCAGCCCACTACTGATAAACAAATCATGACTTTAGCTGCAGACCTAATTTCCTTAATCAGGGGCTCCCAGGCCCATCCTGACCGAGGTTCTCAACCACCTTCGGACAAAAGGCCCAGGGTTGAGCATACAGACACCCTTTCTTCTGATGAGGCCTCTGGTGACTCTGATCACCCTGATACCCAGGAAGAGTCCTTCCAGGCCTACGAGGATTCTGATGCGGAGGATTCTATCCCTTCTGCCTCTCCTCCTGAGGATATTTCTTTTGGGGAAGTTCTCCACTCCATGAGAGAGCATTTCCAGTGGCAAGGCCAGGAATTCTCAGACTCCAATAAAAGGCTTCGTACCTTCCTTAAGCTTCCCCAACACAGGCCTTTAGCTATCCCTCCAGTGTTAGATGTACTGGATGATGTGTACTCAGATTCGAGTGCTTCTCCTGATTCTCTCCCCCCTGTTCCTGTCAAGCCGGACAGATACTACAGGGTTCCTGAAACTCATAAACATTTCTTTAAGGCCCATTCTGTTGACCTTGAAACAATTTCCCAGGGGCCCAAAGGGGTGGCCCCATCCACGGCCAAAAATCCTTTGCCTTCAGACAGGGAAGCTAGGTCCTTGGAGAGGTGGGGCAAAAAAGTTTATACCTCAACCACACTGGCCATGAGGGCCCTTAACTGCCTTTTTCATATGTTTCAGTATCAGGATTTTTTGATGGATGATTTTCAGAAAAAGTTAGCCTATCCTGACCCTTTAGATAGAAAGGCTTTGCAGGATTTGGTTCATAATACTCAGCAGGTTAGCAATCATTTTCTTCAGTGTGGTTATGATGCATTGGAAGCTTCATTTAGGGCAGCTATGACAGGGGCCGTCATACGTAGACATGCATGGTTGAAAGAACAGGCATTGCCAGATCATGTTAAAGTAAAGCTTCTAGATGCACCTCTGGAAAAACACAAGCTATTTGGTGCTAATGCTCAGGATGTGTTGAAATCAATTGAGGAAAAGGCTAAATCAGTGCAAACAGTCAAAGATTTCCTCCAGGTTCAGCCACCAAGGTTCAGCAGGAATTGGCCTTCTAAGAATTGGTCCTTTCCAGACACCGACAAGTTTCAAAGGGGAAAAAACAGACGTGCCCGAGGGAGAGGACAATACAGAGGCTCCTACAGGGGACGCCAATGGCAACCGACTAATCAAAGAGGTGGTGCAGGGACTTCTACTGCCCCACAGGGACAATCACAATGACTTGACTTTCACACCGCCGACCAAGGCTCAAAGAGAAGCACCTTTAGGCGGAAAATTATCCTTATTTTCAAAAAATTGGCACATTTTAACAAAGGACAGATGGATTCTGGACATAATAGACCAAGGCTACAGGTTCCACTTCCATACTTTACCAACAAGACAAGGCATGCCCAACCTGCCACAAAGTCAAAGGGCAGAGACATTACTACAAGTTTCAAAACTGATAAAAATCAAGGCAATAGAAAAGGTACCTACTCAGGAACAAGGCCAGGGATTTTACTCAAGACTGTTCCTTATTCCAAGAAAAGAAAAACAATGGAGACCTATACTGGACTTGTCCGCTCTAAACACTTTTCTCATTGTACCAAAATTCAAAATGCTGATGCTCCAGCAACTCCTTCCCATGCTGGGCAAGGGGTCTTGGCTGGTTACTCTGGACCTCAAGGAGGCATACCTGCATGTCCCAATCAGACAGTTGCAGAAGATACCTCAGATTTCTTGCAGGGTCAGAGCATTATCAATTCTCAGCATTGCCTTTTGGCTTATCTACTGCGCCCAGAGTATTCACAAAATGCCTGGCATCAGTAACTGCACACTGCAGACTCCAGGGGATACAAATATACCCTTACCTGGACGACTGCCTTATACAAGCGGACAGCAAGCAAGCCTTGACAAAAAACTTGAATTATGTCATTCACTTACTACAAGCTTTGGGATACACTGTCAACTTACAAAAATTAAGACTACTGCCATCCCAGCAAATAATTTTTATAGGCGCCAAACTAGACACAGAATCACAAATGGCTTACCTCACAGAAGAGAAGCAAGAACAATTACCACATTACTTCAAAAGCCTAGCAAGGCTCACCCAAATGACTGCAAGGAAAATCCTGCAGGCCCTGGGTTTCATGGCATCTTGCATTCTACTGGTTCCACTGGCAAGACTTCACATGAGAAAATTACAATGGTACCTAAAAAGTTTATGGTCTCAACACAGCCACAACTTAGAAGCAATTATTCCACTCATCCCATGTCTACAAAGGGAATTTCTGTGGTGGGCTCAAGCAAGCCAGTTAAACAGAGGTATGCCTTTCAACAAACCTCAAACAAGCCAAACCATTACAACAGACGCCTCAGACCATGGATGGGGGGCGTACATGGAGGGCAGATGCATTCAAGGGCAATGGTCCCCCCAGGAAGTGCATCTTCACATCAATCAAAAAGAGATGTTAGCAGTAATTCATATTCATGCAATCGAGGCCTTCGGAAAATATCTTCAACAAGGTCATCTGCTAATAAAGACAGACAACACCACTGTTATGTGGTACATAAACAAACAAGGAGGCACTCATTCTTACCCCCTTTGCAGACTAACAATGACTCTTTGGGAAAAGTCCCTGAAACTGAACATACAGCTGCAATCCCAGTTTGTTCCGGGCAGGGACAATGTTCTGGCGGACAGTCTAAGCAGAAACATCCTGGACCCGCACAAATGGATGTTGCATCCAGACATTTTTCCACAAATAACTCTTGCATGGGGGAGACCGGACATAGATATCTTTGCTTCCCACCTCAATCATCATCTGAAAAAGTTCTGCTCGAGGACACACCATCCACTAGCCTGGAGAATGGATGCTCTCTCATTCAGCTGGAACTCTCTAACAATCTATGCATTCCCACCTCTACCATTAATGACCAAGGTGTTACTGAAGATCAAAGCAGAGCAACCCAAAGGCATCTTAATAGCTCCAGACTGGCCAAGACAGCACTGGTACCCATTACTAAGGAGCATAACTCGCACCAAGCCGTGGCCCCTGCCTCAATGGCCTCTACTCTTGACTCAGCACAATTACAGGACGGTTCACCCCAAACTGCAAACTCTGCAGCTGACAGCTTGGAGGGTTCCATGATTTCTCCCCATATCTCTCTCTCCAAGGAAGTTCAACAGATATTATTGGAAGCACGCAGATCTTCCACCAGAAAGACTTATTCAGCCAAATGGAAGAGATTCAACATCTGGAACACCAACAAGGGACAGGATGCATCAGTAATGAGCATCCCACAGATACTGGAATACTTGGCAGAAATGCTGCATAATGGACTTTCCTATTCTTCCATAAAAATTCACGCTTCAGCAATTTCAGCAAAATACAACACTGATCCACCTGTGTTTTCACATCCTTTGCTAAGACAATTTCTAAGAGGGATAAAGAATATCAAACCTCCCAGAAAACCACCAGTGCCTGCATGGGACCTCAACTTCGTGTTAGAGAAATTAACTATTCCTCCTTTTGAACCAGCAGCATCTTCAGAATTGCAATTTCTTTCCTGGAAAACAGTTTTCCTGTTGGCAATTACCTCAGCAAGAAGAGTTTCCGAGATACAGGCCCTCATGGCAGTACCTCCATTTCTCATTTTTCATCAGGACAGGGTTTCTCTAAGAACCAATCCTTCTTTTATGCCAAAGGTGATATCCAGGATGTCTCTAAATCAAGCAATTCACCTGCCTACTTTCTTCCCCAATCCTCAAAATAAAGGGGGAAGGCTGCTACACACTTTGGACATACACAGACAACTACGCTACTACTTGGACAGAACAAAGGCCAACAGAAGGTCAGACCAACTTTTTGTAGCATATGCTCCTGCAGTGCAAGGAAAGGCAATTTCCAAATAAACAATTTCAAAATGGATTGGACATTGCATCAGATTCTGTTATTCCTTTCATGGAAAGGGTGTGCCAGCCAATATCAGGCCACACTCAACCAGAGCTACAGCCACCTCCACAGCCTTCCTAAGAGGGGTGGCTACAAAGTACATTCTAGAAGCTGCTACATGGAGCTCCATGCATACATTTTCCAAACACTACAACCTGCCTTTATATTCCATATCCCGAGCAGGCTTTGCTTCTGCAGTCCTGCAGGGCATTTTAGCTACACCATCCGTATCTTAGAGCCTACCACCCCCAGCTTGGCTATGGTATTCAACCCATATGTAAGGACTGCAGTTGCATTCTTGAAGGACATAGTACAGTTTTGTACCTACCATAAATGTAGATGTCCGATAGATATGCAACTGCAGTCAGGTTTTCCCTCCCTCCTACCCCTCTGTGTATTGGGTCCACTTCCCTCCTTTTATACTTAGCTGGGGATATCTGTTATGGTGTATCTGTTTATTGCTATTGTGTATGTCTGGACTTTTTTATCCAGATCTAAATTTAGCCTTCTTTGGAGGGCACCTGGCATCTGGGGCAAGAAACACTGAGGAAGATGGCGTCGGCTGATGCTTTAATACCCCAGCCGCTCTGACGTCGGGGAGGAGGCGACATCAGCCGACGCCGGACCCAGACTTTGGAATCCAGCCGACCGAGGGCTGCCTGAGGCAGGACAACCCATATGTAAGGACTGCAGTTGCATATCTATCGGACATCTACATTTATGGTAGGTACAAAACTGTACTTTTTCTATACTTACAACTATATGTATGCTTTTTCCATATTGTTTGCCTTCTTATCTGATCCTTCACCTTATATTCTTTCTTTTGTTTTTTGGCACATTCAGTTGCTGCCTGATTTTTATCTACTTGTGGTTTGATTTCCATTCCTACTTGACGCCGATATGCTTCTGCGAGTGTAACAGGGAAGTCATCTTAGATTTATTCTCCTCATGTTTCAACACTTTCACTACATTTGGGTCTTGTGAAGTCAGCAGATGTGTGGAGTCCCATGATTGCAGATCTATACATGTAATCAGTTTCAAGGAGGCCCATCCCTCCTTCAGAACGGGGAATATATAATCTTGGTATGCACTGATTTTTATAAATCATTTAGTGAGCATGAAGCATCCTTCTTGTTTTCCTGTATAATCTATCCAGCACGTTTTGGGTCCAGTCAGTCACTCCAAAACTGTAGTGTAAACTCCCTGCATAATGGCTACATAAATGGGCAAGAAATGATTGCCTTGGTGCATACAGTCAAGACTTTCCAGCCAACTTGGAAGGAAGGTGTCCTGCAGGTAACAACCTGTACTACTACAGTTGTGGTACCTTAACAGCCAGGAAGGAACTCATTTATACCCTTTGTACAAGCCAGCCATGACTGCCTGGGAGGTATCACTACAGTCTCAGATGACCCTAAATGCAGCTGACATTGTAGCTCATCTCATTTCATCTCCTGTCTTTTGAATTCAGTGGTGAACCACTTAAATAGGTCAAGGGCAGACACACATGAGTGAATGTTAGAGATATTTTTTCGTCATTTAGTACACAGGTGTGTTCTCCCAGAGATAAGACCTATTTGCAGTTCTGAGCAACAAATGGCTCTGGAAGTTCTGCGCAAGAGCTCCCTGCAAAGATTCTTGGGTGGTGGATGTTTGTTTCTTTAAATGGTTTTGTCTGTTGCAGTCTGCATTTCCTCTGATTACCCTTCTCATAGTGATCTAGAATATAAAGGGGAAAAGACAAAATGCCCTTGATAAAATCCTTTTTGCCCAAGCAACATTGGTGGTTCATCATAGAAATGCCGTGGGGAAATGTGCTACCCCAGCAAGGGGACCATCTGCCCCAGAGCAAAGAGGTCTTCATACACTCCAACTTGGAGACTTCACAATTCACAGCCCAGATGTTTAACTGTCATGCCATTCAGGCATTATTTTATTGAGGTCATGTTTAATATATTTAAGGAGGCTAGAAATCTTACCACTTAGAAGTTCTGTTTTTCCAAGTGGAAGATATCTTCACTCTTTTCAGGCTTGCTAGTTGTTGCTGAAGCACCTACCAAGGGGAGAAAACGCTGAGAGAAAAAAAGGAGCCACTTTTGTGATTTTAAGTATTTTCTTCTGATTGTTAAGTTTTACTGTTTTGCCGCCTATTTTTTGGCATTTTCTGGCGTGTTAAATTTTATATCTGTAACAGTAACAGTACTTGGAACACATCTAAAGCCGATTTACTGCATTTCCTGTGTTGCACTTAATTTAAAATCGTTTTTTTCTCTAAAAACTGCATTTTACCTGATTTTGGCCTAACACTCAAGTGTGGGGTCATTTATTGCACTGTTGTGATTATTTTGCTGCTTGTGTATCTCTGCTACCTTTAAACTACAAAAAAAAAAAAAATCTTGCTTTTTTCCCACTTTCTGAAAGTTAAGAAAGTTCAGTTACAGATTTGCTGTTCTGAACTGTTTGGAAGTTTCTAGAAGGCTAGTGCTTGCTTGGGCTAAAGGGAAGTCTCCAGTCACCAGTGGGAGCGGTTAACACTGAACAGCCTGCCTGTCCCTGGAGGAGTGGTTACTACCTAGAAGCTGTAGTTTTATTGGCCATTTTGGGTCAATTCTAAACTCCTTGATCTCTCTCTCTTAAAACCCTACAACTCTCTTTTTGCACGGTTTTGCACACTGAGCAGCGTCGCCTAAACAGGTTTAAACTGTTCCAGGCTCCACAAAGTCTGCTCTTCACTTTTTCCCTTAGAACTGTTCAAACTCGCCAAGTAATCACTCTATTCTCTTTCTAAAGCCCTGCACTTGCTCAGCTCTTATAAAGAAACACTAACTAACTAAAGCACTACACCCTCCTTGACTTCTCATAAGTATTAGCTCCCGATTGGTCTTTCCTGATCAAGTGAAAAATCAGTTCCCTTCCCTAATCTGATCAGTAAAAAAACAGTTCCCTATACTAATCTGGTATGTCCAAGGGTCAGTTTCAAGGTTACTCTCCAGTCCAGCTGGTGAATCTGGGAATTTTGAGGCAATGTTACAGTTGCCTTATATACACAGACAGCACTCTCCTCCTTCCAACAAACTCTAATACATGTGAGAGATGCAGTTACACAGCCAAACTGGAGGCAGAGCTCTCTCAATCCAAGACTGGCTCAGTCAGGAGGAAAAGGTAACCACCCACACCACAAATCCAGTCTCACACAGACCTATTGCATCTGCATACCCAACACATAAACACACAAAAACATACTCGGAGGCTCTAAATAAAAATCTGCCTAAACAGCAAAGACCTCCTAAGCAGATATCCAAGCAACAGCCACCCCTCAACAATACCCACGAATCACATATCTCACAAAATCAGTGTGCCTCACAGCCACAGCCCTTAAGGCCAAACAACACACCAAATACACTTGTTATAGGGGACTCTATTGTCCAGCATACTGACGTCCCGCTCACCAGACTGAACAAGGAGAAAGTCACTGTAAGCTGCCTGTCTGGTGCCAGGATCCGCCACATAATGCAAGCACTCGGGTCACTCCAAAGCAAGTAAAAGTATGACTCCGTCATTGTCCATGCTGGTGTGAATGACCTGAGACGTTCCTCCCTGGACTACATGAAAAGAGACATAGAGGAGCTCTCTGACCATGTAGCCCAGGCTGGTATGACCCTGACCTTGAGTAGCCCTCACCAAGAATTATGCCACAGTATAAAGACAAAATGATCACTTTCAACAATTGGCTAAAGTATTGGTGTCATTCAAAGGGGAGCCAGTGTCTGTCAGCCTGGGATGCTCGACTAGCCATGTTGCTTTGCTAGGGACGGCTTGCACCTGTCACCCTTAGGCTTTCGTATACTGGCCAAGGCTCTTGCCACCCCCATAGTGCCTTTTTTAGGCAAGGCTCAAAGGACAAACCTACCTCCATAGACAACCCAAGGATAAAAAAACTAAAGGTAATGCTACTCATTGCCAGAAGCCTAACCCTCAAGATGCACGCACTTGAGGCTCTCCTCAGTATGGAGAAAATCGATGTCTGTGCAGTGACAGAAACCTGGTTCAAGGCTCCTGAGAGCACCCCAGCACTACCAGGCTATAACTCATACCATGCGTTTCGGCCCCAAAACTCGGACCGAAGCACAAAAGGAGGGGGAGTATCTATATTCATCAAAGATACCTACACCTCCAGGTTAGTGGCACTGCACGAAGCATCGGAAACCTTCTATGTGCAACTAACAGCAGGCAAAACTGCCTTTCAGTTTGTAGCCTGCTACAGAACACCCTCCCTATTACAGGAACCCCACTTGACATTCCTGAGAACACTGGAGAATATGAAGGTCTCTCCAAACACTATGTTATTGGGTGACTTCAACTACCCAAACATTGACTGGAAAAACTACTCAAGCCCAAACACCCTCGCCCAATGGTTCCTTGAATTTATAAACTCTTAATGCAATTGAACAACTGGTCACCACTCCCACAAGAGGGAACAACATATTGGACCTGGTCATCACCAACATGGGGACTCTATGTTCCACACCAGAGGTAAACCCCTCATTGGTAAGATCAGACCATAAACAAATTTCCCTGGACATCCATATCCTGTCCCCACCCCCAGCCAAGGAAATCACTGTAAAGAATTTCTCAAAAGCCAACTTCGCACTTCTCAAGACTGAGGTGGAATCCTTCAAAGCCCCTGGGCCAGAGGATAATACAGCCCAATCCGCAGAATCCTTTACAAATGCTTTCTATGAGCACGTGCAGGAATGCATGGATCGTGCTATCCCAAATAAAACCAAGACTCACTCCTCCAAAAACAGGAGACCGGTCTGGTGGACCCCGGCCATAAATAAGCTATACAACAGGAGGAGGAAGCTACTACATGACAGAGCAAAATCCCAAAAAAGGAAGGCATCTCTGATCAGTATTGGCTAGAAACTTCGATCCCTCATAAAATCATCAAAGGCCAGTTTCGAAAGAAAAATTGCCCTAGACACTAAAGATAATCACAAGGCCTTCTTTAGTTATGTCAGGAACATGGGTGGCTCTGTTGCATAACGGTACAAAATATACCGAACCTACAGACATAGCTAACATCCTGGCAGACAGATTCAGCACAAACTTCTCCCCCCCCCCTTCACCCCCAAAGGAGCAAATGCCTATCCCAACTGAATGTAACCTCCCTGATATCACAGATGCACAGGTGAAAGCTGCCCTCTCCAAAGCAAAAAACACAGCATCTATGGGACCGGACGGTGTCCCAGGCTGCGTCTTACACGAGCTCCAAGAAGAACTGAACCCTCGCATTAAGTCACTGTTCAAACTTAGACTTACTACAGGATATGTACCCAAAGAATGGCATACAGCTACAGTGGTCCCACTCCACAAAGGTGGTGCCACAACGGATCCCAGAAACTATTGCCCCATAAGCCTGACTAGTCTGGTCTGTAAAGCTGTGGAGCGTATTATCATGGAACTCATAAACAAAGACATTGGGAGCCTCCAGACACTGGACCCTACCCAATTCGGCTTTAAGGGCAGATCTTGCCTCTTAAAAACCTAGTTGATTTCTTTGAAACAGTTACCAAAGCCATACATGAGGGCAAGGTAGTCCACACAGCCTACCTGGACCTCGCAAAAGCCTTTGACACAATACCCCACTCGGGCATCATAAATAAGCTTACCAGCTTAAATATCAACCCCTATATCACAAGATGGGTTGCAAACTGGCTCAGAGGTAGAACCCACATGGTCAGAATCACAGGTGCCATGTCCGAACCCAAACCAGTTACAAGTGATGTCCCACAGGGCTCAGTTCTGGGACCTCCCTTGTTCGGTATATACTTCTCTGAGATTCAGGCTAACACGGGGGGATTATGGCTGACAAAATTCGCAGATGACTGCAAACTGGGGGCCATAATCGAATCTCCAGCTGACACAAGCATCCTCCAAAAGGGTCTCTCAGAGACGGATGCTTGGTGCCAGAGCCACAGCCTCAAGCTAAATGCTACATAGTGCATAGTCATCACCTTTAGGAAAAGCAAGATGCCCACAAATTACCACATAGGTGGTAATCCATTAAGTACGGAAGAAGTAATTAGAGATTTGGGGACCAACGTAGATAGTAATCTCTTTTTTGATAATCACTTTGCCAAAGTGGTTAGAAAGACCTTCTGTATAACCCATCTTATCACGAAAGGGTTCGCATCTAGATCAAGAGAGGTCATTGTGCCCCTCTACTCGTCACTCATCAGGCCCATAATTGAATACAATGCCCCTTTTGGGATGTACCTTACCCGACACCTGCAGCAACTGGAGAGACCCTACTTCATCAAGAGGATCATGGGCTACAAACAGATGTCCTATGCAGCTCGACTAAAGAAACTCCAGCTCTACTCAATTGCTTACCACCTACTCAGAGGCGATCTATGCCTGACGTACAAAGCCATGTCAAACCCAGAATTAATGGACATGCTCCACTTCAAAAAATCCAAGTCCCTTAGAGCTACACGCTCCAGGGACGTAAACCTCAGCACAAAGATAAAAGGACATGCTGGAGGGACAGATTCATTTCCCAGAGGCTTCCCTCACTCTGGAATAGAATCCCAATTCATGTTAGACATAGCTCCTCGCTGACCCTCTTCAAGCGAAATCTGGACGCGTGGATGGGAAATCGCAAATTCACCCCTGGGATCTCTTCTGTGTCCCTGCTAGACAGAGGCACAGTAAATTAATCTTAAAAGGGATCTTCTGTGACCTACTTTACAGAGGGCACAGTAGGCTAATCTAATAGGGAGGCGGAAGCCAAATAAACTCTGACTAGGCTTATAAATGCCCTAGGGCAGATAGCCTAGTATCTACCTATGAACCTATAAAGAGTTAGGACTACATTACTGCTTTGATGTCCTTTGTCCTGCTGTATTTGAGAGCTGTTAAATTCAGGTTTGGCCTGTGTTTCCATTAAGGTGCATTTCTTGGCCATTGCAACCTGCCTTTCATTGGACCCACCATTGGTTAGCCTGCTGTCTGTGGAGCACTTCCTGAAATAGAGCCCTACATTTGAGATTATACAGAAAAAAAAAAAAAAAAAAAAAAGATTGCTCCTGCTTGGAACTTTAACTGTGCTATAGTAAAACTGACCCAGCCATTCTGTGAGTTTGCAGTCACAGTCTGTTTTTTTTTTTTAAACAAGAAATATCTTTATTAAATTGTCACGTATGACATAATCAGTTATACATTTATATAAATGCAAACAAACCATACAGCCATAATTTTAGTTGCAAACAATATACATCACAAACCTTGTTGACATAGTTGTACTTGCAAACATTATACATCACTTAGTAATACAAAATCCACTGGAGTCACCACACGGAGGTTCTTACTCAGTATAAAATCTTCTTTAATGAAAACAGGAACACAAGCGCACGTAGCTATACTATGCTTCTTCTGGTGTAATAAAGCATTAAAACAGACAAGCTTATATACAGAAACATTTGGTGCTCAAACCAAATAATTAAACAATAATTGATTAATTATTAGCACATTAACATTCCCTCCTAGTTCTGCTTAAAGAAGCAGTATTAAAGCAGTCTAAAAACAGTATAAAAACAATAAACTAAAACATAAATGCCTTAACCAAACAGCATTAAATAGATCAGCAAAACCTTTCATTAAATAGCTGCAAATACTAGCCAAAGCGATAAGCTCACAACACTGTGTGGCAATATAAACAATCGCAATCAAAGCAAGATACGGCATAGACATG
Organism: Protopterus annectens; assembly: GCF_019279795.1. Classification (NCBI taxonomy): domain Eukaryota; kingdom Metazoa; phylum Chordata; order Ceratodontiformes; family Protopteridae; genus Protopterus; species Protopterus annectens. The sequence continues at coordinate 692,121,709 of NC_056744.1, read as the reverse complement.
CTTACATATGTAAACAAACCATTTCCTAGTATAGAAATGCTACTAAAACTTGATTACCATCTAGTTCTAAGAACGCTCTGTATTCACAAAAAGTCCCTAAAGCAACATCGCAAAAGTGCAAATGTATTTTACATGGAACTGTCCTACATTCAAGATTAATCCAGCAAATATAGGAGGTACAATTGAACGGACAACAGTCCAAATGTAATATACAGCTTTCTCACCTGAATTGTTTACAAACACGGAAGATGGTAGGACACAAATCTGTCGGTTCGTTCACAAAAACAGTTCTCTGCTGACATAATGCCATCAAATTACATATATATCCAGACTTCAATGTCTACACTGACGCCAAGTCAACCCGACAACTATGTTATAACGTCAGGATAGGATATTAAAAGATGAGCCGGGAGCAACAACTATTTTTTAGAAAAAGAACGCTCTGCCTATACGGACATGCGCTCATGTAACAGACCCTGTCTGGAACCCATTCAGCTCTACTGAGATGCAAAAGTGTATGCCTAAGCTTATCACAGTCCAAGCAATAGGCACACATTATAGACTGAAATGCCGCATATATACTATGGCCATTAAAATAAAATCAAAAGCGCTACAAGAAAATAAATGATATGTATAAAAAATGTTTGGAAATAATTAAAAATGACAAAAATTACAAAAATTACCTGCCCTGCATTAAACATTACTAAATCATCATGTACTTAAACTCCCATGTATGCATATAACAGCTGTGTTAGACGCATACGGAGCCAAGGAAACTTAGCTCAAAAAGGGGTTATCAGTTTCAGTCGGACAAAGTACGCCTCTATAAGAACTGAATGCAAGGAGTACTATGTAGGATGGTATGTAACTACTCACAAAATCATAATCCACAAAGGACACATAGTCTATGTATCCGAAATGGATATGAAGAGGAAATATAAAGGTCAGGCAAGGGACTGAGCCTCACTATAAAGTGGAGGCAGCAACTGAAATACAGATGCAGCCTGAAACATGTCCAGCAGATGCAACAAGATCATGAAACACATTACATCAAGAGCTGGAACTGAATCTGAAATAATGGTAACTGGAAAGAGGTGGAAAAAGTGTATCCAAGGTGTGTGTTCAAGAAAGAACAGCACATGTGCCTGTAACGACTGATGCCAGGTCTACTGAAGCACAGGCAAAGGCGCTGAAAAATACGCTAAGTCTAACAGAAAGTGTAACTAATACACAAAACAAATGATTTATTAAAAAAGTTTAGATCTAAGCCACCTATTCTCAATCCACATGGGGGGAGAAACAAAGGCGCTGGAAACATAAAAGGAACCTCAGACTGTGTGTCATGAAATGTATAACAACATTACAACTTTCTATTATTAAGAACTGGTTTGACAGATACAAACTGATTAATACCAGGATGTATATGCGCTTTCAATGTAAGTATCCATTTGAGTTCCCTAACTGCCAACTGGTTCATATTATCTCCTTCCCTATTACTAATGGCCAGTAGCTCCAGAACCATGAAACTAAACCTATGTGTACTATATTCTACTATATGTTTGGCTAGGGCATTACTTTCATGTCCTTTCTTAATATCATAGCAATGGTTATAGATTCTATCACGAAGTCTCCTCTTCGTGAGGCCTACATAAAAGACTTCACAGAAGTCACACGTTGCTAAGTAGATTAGATTTGTGCTGTTACAATCACTATAAAATCTGGGTGTAAAAATAAAGAAACCATCAGGATGTGAAAAACATACGTTCTTAGATATGAATTGACACATGTGACAGTGTCCACATGGAAAAGTTCCATGAGAATCACTCAGACTATTATTTAATGAAAAAGTCTGTTCTAGGCATAAGGTCTGTTTCAGGTTGTGACAGGTCTTATAGCTGAACCTTGGATAATCACCCACAATTGTCCTGGTAAACGGATCCATGATCAAAACGTTCCAATTTCTACTGATGATTTTATTGAGATTAAAAACATCACTGGTGTATTTGGTGACGTAACTCAATCTATCAGTGAACTTGTCATTTTTCATCATATGGAATAAAGGAATATTCCCAGCTGAATCAATATCATCTGTCCTATCCAACACTTTCAAAATGACCTCCTGCTTACACTCATTAACTTAGGGGGATAACCCCTGTCTTTAAATAGACCTTCCAAATTACTAAGTTCTAGATATAAAGTATTCCTATCACTACATATTCTGCATATTCTATACATTTGACTTAAAACTATCCCTTTAAAAGTAAACCTGGGGTGCATACTCTCAAAACGTAAAAGTGTGTTCCTCCAGGTGGGTTTTCTATATAATGAAGTGACAATCCTATTGCCATTCAGTTCCAACTTTAGGTCCAAGAAATGTGCCTGATATGGAGATATTTCTGCTGTAAACCTTAAGAATGTAGTAGTGGTTTCTAAATCTGTGATGAAATTCAGACATTCTGCTTCTGTGCCCTCCCATATGAAAAGAACGTCATCAACAAACCTCTTATACATTCTTATTTTGTTATAATCTACATGTTTAAACAAATAGTTAAGCTCCCAATGGTGGACTACAAGGTTAGCGCAACTATTCACACAGGGGGTGCCCATGGCTACCCCCCATTTTTGTAAGTATAGCTGGTCCTGAAATAAAAAAACATTATCAAGTATCATTTCAAGAAGGCAATTAATCAGGATTTGTCTGTTACCACTATATCCTGAATTAGTAACAAGGATCTCACTGATGGCCTGAAGCCCCAGATCATTGGGAATGCTGGTAAAAAGATTCTTGACATCCATAGTTACTAATAACAGGTCTATTCCCCTCTTTTCTAACTCAAAACCTTTAAAAAATTCAGTGAGTTGATATGAATCTTTCAGAATGACAGGAATGTCATCCACCAAGGGTCGTAACAGCCCTTCCACAAAGGATGAAATAGTGGAAGTTATCCATCGTTCACCAGAGACTATGGGTCTCATTGGTACTGGTTTAGTACCCTTGTGTATTTTAGGTAGGCCTTTGATTATAGGAATGGTAGGAAATTCTATTGAAAAGTATTCATATAACTCACAGCTTATCTGACCACACATCAAGAGGTCATAAAGATTATTATGCAACATTTTCACTATTGTGTTGACCTTTTCTCTAGTGATTATTTCATAAACCTTATCATCTGATAACATCCTATTCATAGTGTCAGAATACTCTAGGGAGTTCATAATGACCACTGCCCCACCCTTGTCAGCTGGCTTAACAATAATATGGCTATTACTCTTCAAAGATTGAATAGACTTCTGTTCATCTTTACTGATATTAAAAAAACAACACCTTTTCTTTTTACATCTAAACCATTCATAAAAATCCTTCTCACACATTTTCAGAAAACTCTCTACATTATGTGGCATGAGTGGAGTAAAACTGCTTTTAACTCTAAAAAAGTTCTTTAGAGTTTTAGTGTCTAATGCACTATTGTTTTTAAACAAAATTTTCAAGGAAACATTGCGACAGAATAACCTTAAGTCTATTAAGATATCACTCAAAAAACTAACTTGAGGGGATAAAATTAAGACCTTTCTCTAATAACGAAAGATCAGATTCAGACAAAACATAATCAGATATATTGCATACTAGAGAGTTCAATTTCTTTGTTTCCTTGTGTTTGTATATTTTTCTTCGGAACCCTTTCTTTTCCTCGGTCCTCTGCTGTTCGACCGGCCTCTCCATCCTGGCTGTTGCTTGACCGGGAAAGGTAAAAAACAGTTACTAGCAGAAGATGTATCCTTCGGTTTAGCACCTGCTAGTAAAAACGCTTTAGCTGCTTGTTGATTCGGAGGGGGTGTACCATTACCCAAGCTAATATCATTAACAAGAGTAGAGGCAAGATTATTGGACACTGATGCTGTGTTAGCCATTTTGTTGACCGCAAATGGAGCAGAATGAGTCGAGATGGCTTCAGTGCTAGGAATAACAGTTGAAGCCAAAGGAAAACTAGAGACATTACTTAGAGGTCCATCATTAGGTATACTCTCTGTTTGTGCTTTTTCAGTTCTAGGCCATAAAAAGACTTGACCATGGGCAAAATCGTTGGCATCCCTTATAAGTTTCTTATGCTTAACAGTCTTCAGTCTTTCACTAAATGAATGGACCTGAGCCCAAAGAGAATCTAGTCTATTAGTAAAGTACTCAGTCTTAAAACGTTCAGTAATGACTTTAAATTGTAGGTCTATCTTGTTTCTTAACTCAACTTCTAAAGGAGAAAAGTACTCTAGTAACAGATTCATGTAGCTGAAGCCCAGTTGTATATTGAGATCCTGCCATTTTCTCATTAGCAAGGGATGACTATCCCCATAGGAGGGCATACAAAAAATGCGCATGCCTCTAGGCACTATTTTAAAGTGTATACATGCCTCTAAATGCAGTCTCTGCCATGCTAGTCTTTGTAACTGATATAAATCATCTTGCAATGTTTTATAAAGACTATTAAACTCAATGACATTCTCACCATTAGGAGTAGTTGGTAGAGCATTTGTTTGGTTTGTCAGTTCCAGCTCCACTTCAAAAAATCCAAGTCCCTTAGAGCTACACGCTCCAGGGACGTAAACCTCAGCACAAAGATAAAAGGACATGCTGGAGGGACAGATTCATTTCCCAGAGGCTTCCCTCACTCTGGAATAGAATCCCAATTCATGTTAGACATAGCTCCTCGCTGACCCTCTTCAAGCGAAATCTGGACGCGTGGATGGGAAATCGCAAATTCACCCCTGGGATCTCTTCTGTGTCCCTGCTAGACAGAGGCACAGTAAATTAATCTTAAAAGGGATCTTCTGTGACCTACTTTACAGAGGGCACAGTAGGCTAATCTAATAGGGAGGCGGAAGCCAAATAAACTCTGACTAGGCTTATAAATGCCCTAGGGCAGATAGCCTAGTATCTACCTATGAACCTATAAAGAGTTAGGACTACATTACTGCTTTGATGTCCTTTGTCCTGCTGTATTTGAGAGCTGTTAAATTCAGGTTTGGCCTGTTTCCATTAAGGTGCATTTCTTGGCCATTGCAACCTGCCTTTCATTGGACCCACCATTGGTTAGCCTGCTGTCTGTGGAGCACTTCCTGAAATAGAGCCCTACATTTGAGATTATACAGAAAAAAAAAAAAAAAAAAAGATTGCTCCTGCTTGGAACTTTAACTGTGCTATAGTAAAACTGACCCAGCCATTCTGTGAGTTTGCAGTCACAGTCTGTTTTTTTTTTTAAACAAGAAATATCTTTATTAAATTGTCACGTATGACATAGGCAATTATACATTTATATAAATGCAAACAAACCATACGGCCATAATTTTAGTTGCAAACAATATACATCACAAACCTTGTTGACACAGTTGTACTTGCAAACATTATACATCACTTATAATCTATCCAGCCATTGTCAGTCAAACATTACATAGCTCATTCAAATCCTGCCTAGACTCTGTCCCTTTTAAGTCTATAAGTTGGAAGATGGCTTTTTAGTAGCCCTCACCTGGGTAAAAAGTCAGAATTTCAAGCCCTGATATGCAAAGAAACATTTCTAGGCTTCCAAAAGGACAGCGTCAGTCTAAGAATGAATCCCTGTTTTATATTAAAAGTACTTGCTGAACTTTTCTTCAATCAAGCCGTTGAGCTACAGGTACCTGCATTTTTTTTCTGGGGGGGTGTACTCCCTGGGCAGGCACAGAAAACTGCAGTCTTGCACAGAAGCAGGGATATTAGAAACTACAGTCGGTTGTTTTGTCTTTTACTAGAGAAAAGGCAGGAGTGGGTGTGTCCAAGCAAACAATTTCCAAAATGATTAGCTTATTATATCATGTTTTGTTACACCTTCCAATGTAAGAAACTCGAGGGAACTGTAAGATCCTACAGCACTTGAGGTATTGTTACTGCAGTGGTCTTCCCAAAGAGGGTGGATACTCAGGCTGTGTTATATGTAGCTACATAGTCCTCTGTTGACGTTTTCTAAGTGCTGCAAAGTGGGCATCACTTCCATGGCTTGGGCTTGCTGCAGCTGTCCTGCAGTGTGTGTTTCGGCGTAACTCTTCCATTCATTTCGCTTCCCTATCCTCCTGAGCTCTGCAAATTATTGCTGTAGTCAGGATTGCAGCAACAGTGATCTAAACAATGAATGTAATGCAGATGTATAAAAATTAACAAAGTAGATCACTGTTGCAGTACTGTTTCTCTCCCCTCATCCCATTCTGTGGGGCATCCTTGGCTCATGTAGATTACCCTATCATTATCCTTCCCACTCTTCCCCTTCTGCCTCAGACCTCCTGTGGTCTGAATAGATTTTGGAGCCCTGCATTTCTTCCATTTCCCCTCAGCTTACACTTTCAAGGTCTTTGTGTATTTCTTCCATAATTGTAATTCCAGGGCCTTGCTCTTTAGTTTTCAGGGCAAATGTCCTAGATTTTCTCCTGGACAAGAAATCTCTTAACATGGCATGATCTGATATCCTGGCATCCATAATATGTGGATGTTTGTGGTACCAGGGTAGGGAGTGTCATATCTCTCAGCTGTACAAATATTCGTAGAATGTCTGGATTTTTGCCTCATATTTTTAACCTGTTTTCATAAAGTTGTGGTTTTCTGGCAAGTTGTTGGCGAGACATTAAAGACTGAAGACAGAAAATGACTGATATTTAAATTTCAGACTTCATACCGTTTAGAAATTTTATGCTAAAGCAAAACCTGTATTCTATCAACTTTCTAAGTTAATAAGAAAAATATTTAAAAATTGCCCTTATTTTTTGGGCGTTTGTCTCTTACCCCCCTATTATTTATGGCTTTGTCCATATTTCTTTCTCTAAGAGGTATGTGAGGTGTAAAGCACCGGAAAACAGCCCAAATGTCAAACTTTCTGTGGCTCAAGTCACACTAGTCAGGACTATTGCAACAGTGTTCTATTTGAACATTTACAGTTATAGTAAGTTCTTACACAGATATCCTTCCATGTCAGTATTGCAGTATCCTTTACTTAAGGGATCTCCTGCCAAGGATAGCCCAGTATCTGGCTAGTATAACAAAGCCTTTAGTTCTTACAGGAGTCGTATGTTACATGTGTGCTCACCGCACATGGCATAAAGGTGAACAAACGTACGGACGCAAAGACTCGGAACTTCTTTGCCGCCAGTCAGAATGCCATTGTTGTATGTTGTACTGAATGCCCTTCTGCTGTGCTAGCTATCAAGCAGTGTTTTCAGATAAGTGCCATATTGAGGTTTCTTCTCTTTCTTCTCTTTCTTCTATTTCTTGTAGTTGTGTTCATGTCATCCAGAAAGGGAAGATGTCAATGTGGGAGGCAGATTCCCCATAAAGACTGTCATGACCAGTGTTTCTTTTATTTGGGTGCTTCCCATGATCATATACAGTGCCCTTTCTGCCTGGCATTTTATGTCTAAGAGCCTATGTAGTCATCTCTCCTCCTTGTCCATATATCCAGAGAACCAGTGTCTTAAGTTGTTGGCTCAGGGTGCTGTGGTGGAATCCTCCAATCCCAAGGGCCAGCCATCTGCAAAGAAGAAGGCCAAAAAAGTTAGGTCTGATCTGGCTGCTGTCCATCCTCCCCCAGGCATCTATCTTGAGGCTGGTAAAAGCCTGGCGGACAGTCCAGTGGTTGCTTCAGATTCCTCTGCTGTGACCCTGTCAGAAGGGGTCATGGATCCAGGTTGTCCTTTGGAGGCTTTTCAAATGTCTGTACCAGACACTGAGGGGGAACCTCTGCCGATTACATCCATAGGAATGAGAGGGATTCATCAGATCTTAGTAAGGGAGGAGATTCCTGCTACCACTGTAGATGCACTTCAAGTGGACAGCCTGCAGAAAACAAAACAAAAAACAAGGCATATTTCTCCTGTTGTCAAGGATCCCTTATGTGAATGACAGGATTTCACTTAAGGTTTATTTAATGCTTTGATTACCTTGAAGCCTCCTCAAGAGATCTCTCTTCCTGCCTCCCTTGTCTTCACTTCCACTCCACTCAAGAGGCCTAGGGAATTGGATTCTTTGGAAGGGGATCTACTCTGGGGAAAAATCCTTGGCTTATTCTTCCCAGATCTCTTCCCCCTTGGACTGTGGTTCATAGGAGGAGGACTTTATAAGTCCATGTTCACCTTTGAAAGAGCTCTCCTTTGAGGATACCATTACGTGTATGATGGATTATTTTAAATGGGATTGTTCTTAAGTTTCTGAGTTTCAAAAAGGATATTATGAGCTCCTACAGATGGAGTCTTCCAAACCATCTGCTGTTCCTCCTGTTCTGGCTCCCGTTCTGGATGCCTTCTCACCAGCATCTGTAGCCGCTGGCTCTCAGCCTCCTGCACTTAAGAAACCAGATAGATTCTATTAAGTGCTTCTACTTGACCCTTCTGTAGTGTAAGTCTCCTTTGACAAGCCATCCAGGTAGTTGCCCTCCACCAAGCTGTTGCATTCTGATAAGGATAGTAGGGATATGGAAAGGCTAAGTAAGAAAGTTCACATTGCTGCCACTTTATAATTCAAGGTCATCCACTACCAGACTCGTATGACCAGGTACGTTTTTCTGGATCCTCTCACACAAGAGAAGGGATCTCTTATCCATCCTCACTTGTCCACTCATCAGCTGACAATATGGGTAATAGGATTTTGATTCCTTTCAGATAACTTTTCTGAGTATGTGCTGTGGGTTCTGCAGGAGGGCAAGAAATCCACTACCAGGAAATCATATATGTCCAAATGGAAGGGATTTTCTGTCTGGTGCCTCTCTCACCATCAAGATCTCCAGTCTGTGGAGATTTCTGTGGTTCTCTGTTATTTGTGTGATGTTCTCCCTGCTGGGTTGGCAATTTCTGCTTGTCTGCCCTTGATTCCTCCACTGGCCTCTAGATTTGAGGTCAAGCAATTACTTAGTCTTCCTTCATATCAGTCAGGCCTCCCAGGAAGTCTGTTCCCCCTTCCTGGGACCTCAATTTTGTACCCGAAAAATTAACTCGGGCTCATTTTGAGCCTGCTTCTTCAGCTTCCTTACAACAATGTATTGAGAAGACTGTTCTTTTTGCTCTCACTTCATCCAAGAGTGTGTCTTAACTTCAGCCTGTTATGGCCATTCCTCCTTTCTTAGTTTTCCAGAGAGACGGTGTCTCTTCATACTAATCATTTTTTTATGCCCAGGCTGGCCAGTGAGTTGTCCCTTAATCAGTCTATTCATCTTCCTTCCTTTATTTCCTTCTTCGTAGTCTGCTAGTGAGAAGGTTCTTCACACCTTGGATTTGCATAGTTCTGGATCAGACTTTGCCGCATTTCCAGCATCTGATCCAAGCTCCCCTCCTACCCATAATTCCCCTGTCTTCCTCCTTTCAGATCTTGTTTGCTGCACTAGCATAAGCATCATGATTCACTGCTCTGAGCTTCTATTGTGGTAAGTGACTGAGTTTTTGTGATCTTTTTTCTTTCCTTTTACTTATTTTTTTCTTTCTATCTTTTCTACTCCCTCGCGCTGTTCGCGTCAGTACAAACATTTTTTTTTATCAGGAGTGTGTGTGTGTGTGTGTGTGTGTGTGTGTGTGTGTGTGTGTGTGTGTGTGTGTGTGTGTGTTTCTGGTTGGGCCTCTCTGCTTGAGTTATGTCTGAGAACCCCAAACCAGGCTTCCATAAGTGCACAGAGTGTGGCCATACGCTCTTCCCAGCTGATGACCACACTCTGTGCGTTGCATGCTTAGGAGGTGCCCATCTAGAGTCCTCCTGTTCCATCTGCACGGGCTTTAAACCCTGCGCTTTGATGAACAGGAGGAACAAGCTGATTTTAAAAGGCTTTCTTTCCCTTCCTACTACAGGGGCCCAGGCCACCTCACCCCAGGCTTCTGCTTCTGTCACCGCCCCGGCCTGTGGGACTCAACCTCCCACCAAGAGGTCTGGGGACGGGGAAAACACAAGGAAAAGCCGAGAAAATGGTCCCTTGATCGCTCATTCTCCACTGGTGCGCCGGCCAAGGTCCACTTAACTCCATGACCAGAGTCTGTCCGTCTCTGTTCCCCTCATTTCTCCCTGGAGTCAGAGGAGCTTCGTATATGTTCTCCAGCCCTGGGTTCACCTCAGTGACCCTCTAAGCTGATATGGTGGGCCTCTTCATCCCGTTCCACCTGCATCCTTTCCGAAGTGGAGATGGACAAGATGATGCAGAGATTTATCCTCACCCAGATACAGATGGGAGTCTTGCCTGCCCCCTCTCCATCTGGAGCAGGGATAATGCAGTCCGCGTTCTTACCAATTACTCCTCTGATCCGACCTCCGGTTTCAGAGCCCTCAGATCCAAGGACTCTCGGTGGTGAGGAGTCGGCGCTGATGATACTTTGTACTCGTACCTCGACACCGGCCATTACCTTGAGTAGGTTGGATCCATTTGGCTCTCTGAGCCATAGCCTTGGTGCCGGATCCGAGGGGATGGTGTTGGATCCTAGTTTTTCAGAGCAGAGCCTTCCATACAGAGTCTCGGTGCCTTGAGGTTCATCTCTGGCTCCTCCGTTGATCCAGAGGGCGGCATACCCATCTGTAGCCCCTTCTCAGACTGTTCGCTCTCCTTCTGCCTTCGATGTGGTGGAGAGGGTTCTCCCGATCCCATCGAGACCCTTGATGATCTCATCTTCAGAATCTGCCCTGGCTCCCTCTGTTTCTGGTATGGATTCTGCCGTCCTGCTACCTCAGGGACAGCCTGCTGCCTCTCTACCCCAGAGAGCTCCCGCACGGGAGCAGCCAGACATTTTCGTATCCTCCCCAGAGGAGTTGCCTCGTTAGGAGTCCCTCCTGGAGGACACCGATTTAGAGGAAGGGGAAGGTTCCCCCTGGTCACCCATGAGGATGTTTTCTTTAGAGACATCATAGAGATCCTTCGTCAGCGAGGGGGGTGGTCTGCCCAGAAATCCAACTCGGATGAATCTCTGTTCCTGGAGGCATTTGGCAGAGGACCCTCTACGTCCTGGGTGTCCCCCTCCCATGGATCCATTGGTGGATATAATCACATCTCGAGCATGGAAGGAGCCAGACATAGTGGAGCCGATCCTCACACACCCTGGCAATGAATTGAGTGCTCCCTCAGATAGGATCTACTGGACCAAGGGATTCCCTGTAGATGCCATGGTAACGGCAGCAGTCACTAAGAAGGAACTTGCGCAGGAGAGCTCCATGGTCCAGCAGCCAGACCGAGAGTCCAGGATGATTGACCACTTTGGGAAGCAGGTGTACACTTCAGCCACATTTTTGGTATGTGCTCTGAACTATATGGCACACATAATTAGACTCCAGCGAGATCTAGTAGAGGAGATCACTGAGTCTACCCCAGGGTCCATGATGGCGCAGGACAAGAAGGTTTTCTCTCTTATCATGGCCAGCCTCCTGTCGATTGCTAACACCTCTATGTGGCTTCTCTCTCATGCTACTGAGGGCTCTGCTAGAGCTGCCAGGACAGGAGTTGGCATCAAGCGTCATGTCTGTCTCCGTCCCTGTGCATTTTTGGAGCCCTTTAAGGCATCTTGTAGTAACGCTCCCATTCAATGGTTCCACCCTCTTTGGAATGTTGGTACATGACATTTGTCTAGAGCAAGAAGGATGGGAAGACTGTCTGCCTCCCGGATCTATTTCTCCCCCCCCCCCCCCAAGCGAACCTTTTGAAGGAAATCATTGGGAGGACAAAGAAGATGTGGTTTTGAAAGTCTCAGAGCTAATCCCAGGATGCTCAGGACTTGCTTCCCCTAGAGACAGAGGGAAATTCAATAGACACTGCCCCTGAGGAAGACGGGGTCTGAGGAATCAGAGGTCTCGAGAGCCTTTCTTGGACAGGTCCGCACAGCAGCCCCGAATGGTTACCTGGCTGTTCAGCTCTGGAGGCAGTCAAGGGATGCCTCTCGCTACACCAAACAGCCTGGGAGTCTCTGACAGACTATCATTGGGTGTTGCAGATCATCTCCAGAGGCTGTTCAATCCCCGTCCTTCATCCACCACTCTTGCCCAAACACCTCCCGGATGTCCGACCTGGAAAGGGAGGAGGCAGCACTGGAAATTACAAAGCTGCTAAAGCAAGTCATCCAGCCCATTCCCCTAGACCAGTCTGGCTTAGGCATCTATTTCAGATTCTTTTTAGTGCCAAAAAGAACGGGGGACTTGAGACTCATGCTGGATCTTTCCACCTTAAATCTGTCAGTTGCCAAGATGAAATTCCGGATGGTCACTCTTCAATCTGTCCTGCCCTTCTTGCAGGAGCACATCTGGATGTGCTCGGTCGACCACCAGGACGCGTGCTACCACATCAAGATGAACAGACTCACTTGGAGGTTCCTTCGCTTCCAGCTGGGAGACTGTCAATATCAGTTCAGAGCGGCTCCCTTTTGGTCTCACCACAGCCCCCATTGTGTTCACCAAAGTGGTAGCGGCTCGCCTGCGTCTGCAGCGCTTTCAGGCCTTCCAATACCTGAACGATTGATTCCTTTCTGCCTATTCCAGGCATGGACTCTGCCAAGCAAGGGATTCCCTTTTTCAAATAGCCCATCAGTTGGGCATAACCATCAATCTGAACAAATCCATATTGACTCCAGTTCAAGTTCTGGATTTCATTGGAGCTCAGATGGACGCAAGTCAGACCAAGGTTTTTCTAACCTCAGACAGAATTCAGTCCTTGAAACATCATGTTATGTGTATCCTTCAAGCCCAGTTGCAGACGACAGAATTGGTCTTGCAGGCATTGAAGTCTATGGCGGCCACTATCACCCTCGTGTCTACGGCTGGATTGCACATATGAGGGTACTGCAGTGTGCTTTGACGGTTCAGTGGTCATTGCTTGATCTTCCCTGGTCTCATCCGATTCACTTATCTCTATTGTGCAGGGATTCTCTTCTATAATGAATTTGTTCCCCGGATCTTCTTTGGGGTCATCCCTTTATTCTGCCAGCCCCCTTGGCCACAGTGACCATGAACGCTTCCCTACTCAGGTGGAGGGGGGGGCATTGTTTGGGAAGGACAGTCCAAGGCACGTGGTCTCCACACGAGACAATTGCATATCAACGTCCTGGAGATGAGGGCAGTGCTCCTAACTTTGCAAGCTCTCCATGCCCGTCTTCCTGTCAGGAAGATTGTTGTCCAGATGGGACAACATGTCGGTGGTCTGGTACGTCAGCAAACGGGGGAACAAGGTCTTACCCCCTGTTTCGTGAGGCCATGAGAGTTTGGGCGATCTCCACCTGCCATTTTCTGGTCGCAACGCACATTCCAGGGAGGTCCAGTATTCTAGCGGACAGGCTCAGCAGGTCTATCCTGATGCCTTACGAGTGGTCTCTGAATCCTTCAGTAGAAAAACAGATATTTCTAAAGTGGGGTCATCCTTGCTGTGATCTCTTCGGCTCTCCTTCCAACGCAAAGTGCACTGAGTTTTTTTGCTCTGAACCCCCACAGGGAGAAGCTTGTCCCTCCTGTCTTATGTATGCATACCCTCCCCTACCTCTGATTTCGAAATTCCTTCAGAAAGCTCACAGGTTGGGGAGCTTAGTCATCCTCATTGCCCCATTCTGGCTTTGCCAAGTCAGGTTCCCCTCTCTGTGGTCTCACGCAGTGTGTCCTCCATGGACATGAGATCCAGTTCCGGACCTCATCTTTCAGGGATACCTCATCCAGACCTGGGCAGTCTGAAGCTCACCGCTTGGCTGCTCATGTTCCCATGATAGCCAGGACTCGCAGGCTATCCTCACCAGTCAAAAAAATATTAGTTGTGGCTCATAAGGCTTCCACTAGGAAGATTTATTCCAGCAAGTGGAAATGTTTTGGTATCTGGGCCTCTTCGTGGGATCCAGATCCTTTTACTGCTCCAATTCTGGTGGTTCTCGAATTTTTGTCAAGTATTTTTCACGGCGGCGCTACTTCTTCTATGGTCAAGGTCCAACTGGCAGCTATATCTAATTTTCATGTAGGCGACAACATGGCCTTTCTAGCTTCTTCTAAGCTTTGCAAGGCTTTTTTGAAGGGCACTTTCTTGCTTCGACCACCAATTAAGGACCCAATGCCTCCTTGGGATCTTACTCTGGTTCTGCAAATGCTGGTCTCTTCCCCCTTCAAACCGGCTGCTTCAGTACATTTATAGTTTTGTCTTGGAAAACGGCTTTCCTGATTGCCATTACATCAGCCAAAAGGGTTTCGGAACTTCAGGCATTGTCAATCAAACCTCCATATGTGATCTTTCATAAGGACAGGGTGTCTTTACTTACTAATCCCTCTTTCTTTCCCAAGGTGGCTTCGGAATCGAACATTTACCAGGTTATTAATCTCCCTATTTTCTTTCTCAATTTTCAAAAAAGGGGGAATACAAATTGCATTTGTTAGATGTTTATCGACACTTACATTTTTATTTGCATAGAACTAAGTCTGGCCAATTCTTTGTTTCTTATTCTAAGCCTTTTCTAGGGAAACCTGTAGCAAAAGTTACCATTGCTCGTTGGATTTCCCAATGTATTATCCTGGCATAGTCAACTAGAAGTTTACCCCCGCCAGGACATGTTAAGGCGCATTCGACTACATCTATGGCTACTTCAGTTGCCTTCTGGTCCAAAGCTTCGCTGGATGATATTTGCTCTGCGGCCACTTGGGCATCTTTGCATACTTTCATTTCACATTCTATCCAGGAACAGGGCATCCTTTGGCTCCGCTGTGCTCCAGAATATCCTTCCATGAGGGCCTCCTAGGTGTGCTGTAGTTAGGGACTCTGTCCCACAGGTTGAAGGACAAATGAAGACAACAACTTCAGATAAAGAAGTTATGTACTCACCGTAATGTTCCATCTGAGTTGTAGCTCTTCAGTTGTCTTCAACCATCCCTCCCTCCTTCCCCCTGCCCTTTTTGTGGCTGCATGGTGATCTGGATAGGAAAGGTATAGTCACCACCTTAGCTTTCATTTGTTATTCTCTTTATATCTGGAAACCTATGGTTTTGAAGTAAGACCTTGGGTCAGATTGAGATGCTAGGGTTAGCAGCAAACTCAATCTGAAGGCAGGAAGGAGACGGGCATTATGGGTAGGGGAGGAGCTTGGATCAGATGCTGAAAATGTGGCCAAGTCAGATCCGAGTACCTACAGGTTGAAGACAAATGAAGAGCAACGACTATGTAACTTCTTTTTATTTGCAGATCTGAGCAGCTTTTTTGTTTCCTTCTATCCCAAGACTTTTGAGTTTGGCTGTTTCTAAGCAAACCATCTCCTCCTGGATTTCTAAGGCCATTTCTTTTTGTTGTTTTTATGGAAAATGTTGTTCCTTGTTGGTAAAGGTGGGTTCTGCTTGGGCAGTTGCCTCATTTGGTGCTTTTTTCAAGGATACAGATACCAGTTCCATCCTTGAGGCTGCTACTTGGTCCTCTGTTCATATGTTAACTAAGTATTACAAGTTGGATGTCATTTCCAGGGCCAGGGAAGGCTTTGCCAGGCTGCATGATTTTGTAAAAGTGTCTTCTGTGCCTTCCTCATCCTAGACTTCATGAGTTTTTGTATTTTCCCTTGGGTAAAGAATACTGCAACAGTGGTATGTCTGGTACAGTTGTGAAAATCTTACCATAACAGTAGATGTCCTTCTCTTCACTGCTGCCCTCCTATCCCTTCTGTTCTAGCTCCTGCCCTGTACTTTTCTTGCCCTCCTGGCTGAAGGGTTCTTCATTTTTTTCTCCTTTGGAATACACATTCTCCTTGTCCCCAAGGACAATTCTCTTCCTCCTGGGGCTTTATCAGTTCTGAGTGTGTGCTTCTGTACATCAACTTTATGCCCTACACCTTGTGCAGGTAGTAGATGTTTGATATACAATGCCTGTAAGAACTAAAGACTTTGGTATACTAGACGAATTTTGGGCTGTGCTTGGCACAAGATCCTTTAGGTGAAGAATACTGTAGTGGTGAAAAAATGAACATCTGCTGTTAAGGTACCATTTTACACAACTGTACTTTCTTCTTTCTTGATATAGAAAGTTAATATCGTAGGAGTTGTTGGAATAAGTTGAATGTGTATATCACCATACAAAAATTAAAGAAATCCAAAACTAAGTTAACTTTGCTAATTAACTGCAGTTATAGTCCTGCAGTTAACTGTTCTGCCATCTGGAATTTTGGTAAAATGTTCCACTTCAATTCAAATAAATGACTTCTAAGATAAATCTGAGTTGCTTTTATGTAGGGGAGGGAGAAAGTCTCGCACACCACTCGCTTGTGTAATCTAATTAACTCTTGAGTCCTCTGTAACTTCAGGAAAGTAGAATGCAGTGAACTAATTTGAAAGGAATGAAGTTTCATACTTAGATTATCAAAACCGACATTCTTGCATACTGTATATTACTTGTAGGTATTCATGAGCTTGTTTTATTTATCTTGAATTTTGACATTCTACTGTTGCTTTTACTCACAACTGCAGTAAGTGTGATACTTCCTGAAGAAAGTAGCTATTGAGGCTTTCTGTTCAACTTCTTACTGCAGTTTATTATTTTTTTCTAAGCATCATTAGTGAAGTGTTGCTAGAAGTACCTAAAATGCTAATGGAGAAGGTGTATTTTATGAGCATGTTATCTTGCTGTGTGGCCACAAGTAAGGAGCTTCACTTGTTAAGGATTATGACTGTCCAAAATATGTTTCTAGTCAGTAGAGTTTCTCTGAGTACCTGACCTAGTATTGTCTTCTGACATTGTTATGCCCAGTTGGGAGTCACTAACCTTTGCCGCCTCTTCAGTTCTTTTATCACTATTAACCAGATGTTTAACCACCTCTGGTCTGCTCTTGCATCGCTCATCTTTCATTTTTTTCTTTCAGCCTTTTTGAACTACAGAATTTTGTTTTGCATTTATAATCTCTCATTTTTTTAACCACTCTTCCACTTGTGGCAAAATTTATTTTTCTGTGGAAAAAACTCCAGTGAAAAGACAGCATACTACATTTCCGCATGCCATTGATTCACCAGTGACACCAAAATGTAAAACATTTGGTGGAGTTGTTTCTAGGCCATCCCACAACAGTCACCATGTGATGAGACATTTTCCTGCAAAGCCAGCACAATGTAATGATGTATGTATCTTATTTTAATGGTGAAGTGTATTAAGTTCATCTAGTCAAATACTTGCAGTCTAAGGACCACTTACTAAGTAGGTTACACAGTATATGCCAGTTACATGGTCTTTCTGGCTGATAGGTTTCTACATTCAGGAGCTGAAAGGAAACCTGTTGTACTTTGTACCTGTTTGCTAATATTGCTTTGTTTTGTCCATAAACTGATTACTACCTGTGTATAATCTGACCTTGGAGTGGGAGGGTCACTTTAGTAGAATATATTCCTAAGTATCCTCTCACTGTTCTTTGCTCTTTCAGTTAGACAGCAACTTCTTCACAGTGCAAGTATGTGTCGTACATTATTACTTTTCTGTTTGTTCCAAGACTGTGTATAACAATGAACAGACATTAGTGTGCTGAATTTTTATCAACTCTATTCATATCGCATAAGCTTTATGTATAGGATTATAGGAAGTTACTAGGCTATTGGCCCTGAGGCCCTTACAAGCCTAGCCAAGAATCTAGCCCATGTTCCAATAAGTCAGCACCCGATGCCCCTGTCCAGCAGGGATACAGGTGGGATCCCAGTGGTATATCTTCTGTTCCCCATCCAGTTTTAAAAAGGGTTAATGAGATACTCTGCTTGATGTGGAGAGGGAGTCTGTTCCACAGAAGGGGGAGTCTCTGGGACACAAATCTCTCCTGCCAACAAGTCCTGTTGATGTCACAGACCAAGTTGAGGTCACTTGTGCTGGTTACTCGAGTGGCGCTTGACTTGCGAATATGCAGCAGTCCCATCAAGGTGGGGTCTGAGATAGCTTTGAATGCCAAACAGAGGTCACCTCCGAGGAGTCTGTATGAGACTGAGTAGAGGGACTGGGCTTTTAGCCTATCTGTGTAGGGTAGATGTTTGAGGCCCTGGATTCTCCTGGTGAGGAATCTCTGTGGTCTCTCCAGCTGTTGCATGTGCTTTGTGAGGTACATGCTGAAAGGGGTACTCGGTTATGGGTCTTATAAGGGAAGAATAGAGGGATGTTATGATCTCCTTGTCCCTCGATGAGATGCCCTTACTAATGAAGTGGGGCATGTAGAAAGCTTTCTGTACAATGGAGACAATATGGTGGTCAAAAGTCAGTTTGCTATCAGCCTGGGTGCCCAAAGTCCCACATGACTGTGTGCTTAGGACATTATTAATGCGATAGTTTGTGGGGACATCACTCTCCCCAAAGGCATGATGTTGCATTTCTTGGCATTCAGTTTGAGACCATGTTTCTGGCACCAGTTATTTGTTTGGGTGAGACCCTTTTGCAGGATGTCCACATCACTAGGGGAAGTGATGACAGTGCCCAGCTTGCAGTCATCTGAAAACGTGGTCAGCCAAAGCACACTGGTTTTGGCCTGCACCTCAGAAAAGTATATCCCAAACAACAGAGGCCCTAAGACCGATCCTTGGGGGTACACCTCTCGTTTTGGGTCTACTGCTTGAGATGGCTCCCCCTATTTTGACTAGGTGGGTTCTATCAGTGAGCCAGTTTGTTAGCTATCTGGTGTCATACAGATTGATGCCTAGTTGAAAGAGTTTATCTATTATACCCAAGTAGGGAATAGTATTGAAGGCTTTGGCTAGGTCAAGGTAAGTGATGTGCACTATCCTCCTTTCATCCATGAATGTTCATCGTGTTACCCTGCTGCAGTCATCACACTTGGGTTATCCTGCCGTCAGGCGGTCCCGCAGTCGGCCTGAGTTCCAAAGTCTTGGTCCGACGTTGGTTGCTGTTGCTTCTTCCCTGACGTCAGAGCGCCAGGGGTATACAAGAGGCATCCAACGCCATTTTCTTCAGTCTTTCTTGCCGCGTGGTGAATGAAGCAGAAGCAGTTCGCAAGTGCCGGTCGGCTGACACCTGAGATTTTCGATTCGAATTTCAGTCCGAAGTCTTCAATAAAGCTAAGTACCCTGTTGGGGAACCTTTTCTTGTCTCAGTCCAATGTCAGAAAAAGTTAACAATTGCATTTCTTGTGGAAAGCAAATACCTCATAAGGACTTCCATTCCTTTTGTATTCCTTGCCTAGGCCCAGACCACGACGTCACAGTTTCTGTTTTGTGCTAGCTTTAATAAACGAACTATCAAACGTTCTTTTGAATTCGCACGACATTACTTTGGTAGGAAATGTAATTATATCATGCCGTCGGAGCAGCCGACGATTGGCATGCATAAAAAACGCAAGGATAAGGACAGGCAGCCAAGGAACAAGTCAGACTCCGAGGCCTCTGCTGTGCCTGTCGCCGGTTTTCAGTGAGGTGCCTACGCAGCCCCTGACGACCGCAGAACTGGAACACCAGACAGCTGCAGATTCTCAAGCGGAGTCTACTAGGCCGACGCAGCCATCTTCATTAGGCCCTTCCGACACCGGAGCAAAAGTAGACCCTGGTGCAGTGGAAACGCCTTTGGTTGCAGAAGGTGTCTTCAGACAAACTACACTCTACATTAAATCTGATGCTAAGCTTAAAACTCCTTTAAAACCAAAGACTGTACATCAGTCTACAGTTCAAGGCCCCATGCCTAGGAAACAGATGCTTAAGATGGCTGAAGATTTGATTACCCTAATCAGGGGTTCCCATCCCCCTCCTGATAAAAGACCAAGACGAGGAGGATTATGCCTCCTCTGACCAGGTTTCAATTTCCTCAGATTCTTCTGAGGAACAGAATTACACTTTTCCACCTTATAAAGATTCTGATGCTGAAGACTCTATTAAATAGCATCTCCCCCTGAAGACGACTCCTGTGGGGAAACTTTACATACATGAGGGAACATTTCCACTGGGGAAGGCCAGGACTACTCTGATTCGAAGAAAAGGCTCCAAGAGTTCCTTTTACTACCCCAGCACAGACCTCTTGCTATCCCTCCAGTTTTGGATATTGTGGATGATGTTTACTTGGAGTTTAGTCTAAATCCAGACTCTCTACCTCCTGCTCCAGCCAAACCAGACAGATAATACAGAGTACCAGACTCACACAAATTCCTTTGTAAAAGCCCTGTGGCTGACCCAGAAACAATTTCCCAGGGTCCTAAGGGAGCTAAAGCTTCTATGGCTAAAAATCCTATGCCCTGTGAAAGGGATTCCAG
Source organism: Protopterus annectens (assembly GCF_019279795.1). Lineage (NCBI taxonomy): Eukaryota > Metazoa > Chordata > Ceratodontiformes > Protopteridae > Protopterus > Protopterus annectens. Next base: position 692,101,525 of record NC_056744.1, on the reverse strand, counting down.
AGCCCTAGATAGATGGGGAAAGAAAATATACACCTCAGCAACTCTAATTATGAGAGCATTAAATTGTCAGTTTCACATGCTGAAATATCAGCAATTCCTAATGTCTCAATTAAAACAAAAAATGAGCACACATATTGAACAATCTGATTTCAAGGAAATGCAGGATATGTTGCATGCAGCTGAACAGGTGGGCAAACATACTTTACAATGTGGATTTGATTCATTGGAAGCTTCCTGTAGAGCAGCTGTTACTGGCTCTGTCATACGTAGACATGCTTGGTTAAAAGAACAAAGCTTTCCTGATCATGTTAAAGCAAAATTATTGGATGCACCTTTACAGCAGAATGTGTTATTTGTCAAAGCAGAAGAGGTTTTAAAGAAAATGGAGGATAAGGCAAAGTCCATGCAGACGGTCAACGATTTTTTGCAGGTACAACCCCCTCGTTTCAGCAGAAACTGGCCAACGAAAAACTGGTCCTTTCCAGCTTCTGACAGATCACAGAGAGGCAAATACAGGCGCCCAAGGGGCAGAGGACAATCACAAGGCCCTTACAAACCTTGCCAATGGGGTACTGCTACCCAGAAAGGAGGAGAAGACAGGCCCCAGGCTAGCAGAAGACAAACACAATGACTCAGTCCTCAAACTACCAAGCAAATCTCTCCTGGCAGCTCCCTTGGGAGGAAAATTAGCATTTTTTGCAGACAACTGGCACATCATCACAAAAGACAAATGGGTTCTAGGCATGGTCTCTCAAGAATACAGATTCCACTGTCATACCTTACCAAGGATAAAAGGAATGCCAAACCTGCCACCAAATCAATGGGCAGTGGCACAAAAACAAATTACAGCTTTCATGGACATGAGAGCCATTCAGCAGGTACCTACACAGGAGCAAGGACAAGGATTTTACTCAAGACTCTTTCTAGTCCCAAGAAAGGACAAAGCATGGAGACCCATTATGGATCTTTCAGTTCTGAACACCTATCTGCAAGTACCAAAAATTCAAGATGCTAACACTACAGCAGCTTCTTCCCATGCTGGGCAAGAATGCTTGGCTAGTAACGTTGGACCTCAAGGAGGCATACCTGCATGTCCCGGTCAGACAAAATTGCAGAAGATACCTCCGCTTCATTGCAAGTTCAATGCATTATCAATTCTCTGCACTGCCCTTTGGCTTATCTACTCCTCCCAGGGTCTTCACAAAATGCCTGGCACCAGTAATTGCATACTGCAGACAGAGGAATTCAAATATATCCATACCTGGACGACTGCCTTATTCAAGCAGAAAGCAAGGACATTCTTTTAAAGCATCTGGCATTTATCAAACACCTTCTAAGTTGCCTAGGGTACACAGTAAATGAAAATAAATCAAAACTAGTGCCCTCACAAAACATAATATTCCTGGGTGCCAGCTTGAATATAACGGCCCAGATGGCTTATCTCACGCCAGACAAGAAACAACAGCTGACTCAATATTTCAAAATAATGGCAGCAAAGACCCAACTCCCTGCAAGAAAAATTCTGCAAGCCTTGGGATTCATGGCGTCTTGCATACTACTAATACCATTTGCAAAACTGCATATGAGGAAATTACAATGGTACCTGAAAAGCATATGGACTCAGCACAGCTACAGCTTGGAAACAATTATACCACTCATTCCCTGCCTTCAACAGGAGTTCCTATGGTGGGCACAGGCATGTCACCTCAACAAGGGTCAGCCTTTCACCTTACCCACAGCCAGGCAAACTATGATAACAGATGCATCGGACTATGCCTGGGGAGCACACATGGCAGGACATTGCATTCAGGGCAAATGGACTACAGATCAGAAGCATCTACATATCAATCAAAAATA